>NC_083755.1:1140000-1312500 GCF_033458585.1 Syngnathus typhle
CCTCATCAGCAAACTTGACACGCTGGGCCTCAGTGCCTATCTCTGCAACTGGCTACTAAAGTTCCTCTGTCAGAGGCCACAGGTAGTACGTGTTGGCGACGAAATCTCCGCCAGCATCACGCTAAGCACGGGGGCCCCCCAAGGCTGTGTGCTCAGTCCGCTGCTCTTCACCCTCCTGACGCATGACTGCACTGCAACCTACAGCGACAACCGTATAGTGAAGTTTGCTGACGACACGACTCTGGTGGGTCTCATCACCAAGGGAGACGAGACTCAATACAGGCTGGAGGTTGACCTTCTGACCACGTGGTGCAGGGGCAACAACCTCCTGCTGAACGTCGACAAGACCAAGGAGATTGTTGTGGACTTCCGGAAGGGTCACACCCAACACCTGCCGCTGACCGTTGACGGTGCTGTGGTGGAGAGAGTGAGCAGCGCCAAGTTCCTGGGGGTGCACATCAGTGAGGATATCTCCTGGTCCACCAACACCGCATCACTGACTAAGAAAGCCCAGCGCCGCCTGTACTAAACTCAGGCGAGCGAGCGCCCCTCCGGCCGTCATGACTACATTTTACCGCGGCACCATTGAGAGCGTCCTCTCCAGCTGTATTGCTGTTTGGGGTGGCGGCTGCACTGACTACAACTTGAAGGCCCTGCAGCGCATAGTGAACACGGCTGGTAAGATTATTGGTGCTTCGCTCCCCTCCTTGAAGGACATTTACACCTCCCATCTTACCCGCAAGGCAACCACGATTGTGAGTGATGTGAGTCACCCCGCTCACTCTTTGTTCGACCTTCTGCCCTCTGGGAAGAGGTACAGAAGCCTGCGCTCCCGCACCACCAGACTCTCAAACAGCTTCATACTCCAGGCTGTCAGGATCCTGAACTCGCTTCCCCATTCTGCGTAGCGCCCTGTACTTTTACTGTCTGTATGCACACTGGCTTTTATTCGTTGTGTTATCTATTTATTTATTATTTATTGTTACTGTTATTATTTATTGTTTGTGCCTTCTTGTTTTTTATATTGCGTTGTTTACTTGTATGTCTATTGTGTAATATGTTTTGTCACCATGTGAAGATGTTGACAATAAAGCAGACTTTGAAAAAAAAATAATAATAATAATAATAATACGCACCCAATTTTTATTTTTTTTTTAAGTCCCAATGATCGTCACACACGCAGGGAGGCAATCGGTCCCATTTTTATAGTCTTTGGTATGGTCTTAACTAGGCTGGATGTAAATTTTCTTGTTGGCGTTGATTTCCCCGACTGCCCATAAAGGCACCACCGCGATCCGTGCGGACATGTGAAAAAGGCGTGCGGACGTGAAAAAGGCGGCTCTGTATGGGAGAGACGTTGAAGAGGAATAAAAACACCCTTGGAAACCAAAACTTGCCCCTCGTCGTGACTCGGAGCCGCAACAAATGTTTCGGTTTGTGTAGGGTACATTGTGACAGCAAACGAGCAGGTGATCGAGCAAGCGTCTGATACGAGAGAATTGCGGTCGTATGGAGCGTGTTTGAAGTGAACAGCAGAGACGGAAAGACGATGTGTCGTCAATTATGAATTTTACTGACTAAGTGTGTTGGGCAGGATGGCTGAATGCGATGCGCGATTGACAACAAACAAGAAGAAAGGTGATTTCAAGTTTTATTTCGAGGGAGATTTGTCATGTCTCGTCCCCAGTTTTGCTATGTGTCTAGGTTGCCATAGTTTCTGTTCACGTCGCCCCTCCCTTCCTGTGTCACCTCAATCAATGTAACGTGTTTTGTATTTAAGTCCTGTCTGCCCCTTGCTCACCGTCGGATGATGTCATGTCTGTTTGGTTTCTGTTCCTGTCTTTGGTAATGTCACCCTGTCTTTTTGTTCCACGTCTTTGTCGGTCAGTCCTGTTGTTGGTTTTGTTGTACCATGATTTTCTTAAAAAGAAAAAAAAAAAGAATTTTTTATTTTTAATTTAAAAATTAAATGGTACCCATGTATAATGCGCACCCCAGATTTTAGGACAATAAATTAGTTAAATTTCGCGCATTATACACGGAAAAAAACAGTATATATATGTGTGTATACGTGTGTGTGTGTGTATACATATATAGATAGATATAGGTATATAGATAGATAGATAGATAGATAGATAGATAGATAGATAGATAGATAGATAGATAGATAGATAGATAGATAGATAGATAGATAGATAGATAGATAGATAGATAGATAGATAGATAGATAGATAGATAGATAGATAGATAGATAGATAGATAGATAGATAGATAGATAGATAGATAGATAGATAGATAGATAGATAGATAGATAGATAGATAGATAGATAGATATCGCGTTTTTTTCATAGTGTGGGTGGGGGGGCGACTTATAATACGGAGCGACTTGTATGTCTGAAACTGCGATAAACGAACCGCGATGTAGCAAGGGATTACTGTAAATTGAATTTCAAGTGACGTCAGCAGCGCGACGCGGCGCGGCGGTTGTTTACATAATGGACAAAGATTGAACACGGGATGACTAAGATGACGAAGGGCCCCACGTACTACCGGCATCATTAGCGGCTTTGTTTCTAAGTGACACGGCAGACGAAGAGTTTGAAGGATTTAAGGATTTGGAGTGACACAGAAGGTTTGAAAAACTATTATGGCCCTTATCCACGCCCGGTCCTACTCTCCAGAGCTCTCTTTCACCTCCATGGATTGAAGTCAGGGGCCGGCGCTCGGCCGGGTGGCTGTCCAGGGACGGTGGATGGGGCTCAGACATGGCTTTTACGCACGCCCGGTCCTATTCTACCAAGTTCTCTTTCACCTCCGTGGGTGGAAGTCGAGGGCCGGCGCTCGGCCGGGCTGCTGTCCGGGGACGGTGGATGGGGCTCGGTCATGGCTTTCACGCACGCCTGGTCCTATTCTATGGATTCTCTTCCACTTCCGTGGCTGGAAGTCCACGCCGCCACACGCCTGTAAGTTTGTTTTGTTAAATAAAGAGCCGTTTAACAAACCCACGTCTTTCCTTGAACGTTATTAACACTACAATATAGTTATATAGTAGATCTGTGGAATAACGACGAGGCTGACGTCAGGGTGCACGGACGAAGGACGAGGAATTTGATCGATGGATTTAATGATTTAGAGTGCACAGATGGCTTGATAATACTATTGCTTATATAATCGTTATTTGATATCTAATTTATATATCGTTATATGGGCCTGTGGAAAATTTTGAAGTGCAAGCGCCGTCAGCTGCGCGCACCCATTGTTGACAAAGAACGATCGATGGGTCTAATGATTTGGAGTGACACAGATGGTTTTATAAACGTGTTATTGATGTAATAGTTTTTTTAATAACTCTGAAAGTTACGTCAGGGCCGTTCTCAGCTCTTCGTTTGTGTTTATGTCACGTTAGCATACCTATCGTTTAGCCTGTTGTTGCTCGTCCATGACTGTTCTTGGTGTTGGATTTTGTCGAATAAATTGCCCCCCAAAATGTGATTTATACTCCGGAGCGACTTATATATTGAACATTTTCCAGATGGCTGCCGGTATTGTTTGCTCCTAGTCTTGCCTGCAATTCCAGAGTGTTTTTAGTGTTTTTTTGAGAACTTTCTAACCTTTTACCAAATGCTAGTGTACCATCATTGTAAAGGTTAGTTAGAAAACCAATTTTGTTTTATCTGTGGACTATTCTCTTTTATGGAGCATGTGCTCTGGTATGCTAGCAGCCTTGCTAGCACTAGCCAGCTTTGCTAGCCTTGCTACCTGTTAGCCGTGCTAGCCACCATCAGCCTACACAGCAGCCCACCTACCATCTGGCTACTGCAGCCTACAGTAGCTATTACCAGACTACAGAGGCCCAGCTACCACCAGGCTACTGCAGCCTGCAGCCTATAGCTATCACCAGGCTACTGCAGCCTGCAGTAGCTACCACCAGACCACAGAAGCCCAGCTACCACCAAGGTGCTGTAGACTACAGTATTTAACTTCGGACTACAGAAGCCCTTCTACTACCAGTAGCCTACACTAGCTACCCCCAGACTGCAAAGGCCACCAGGCTACTGCAGCCTACAGAAGGAGTGTCCTCAAATCTCTCCAACATGTCTTCAATGCCATCAAAACCGGTAAACTGCACGGAGTGTAAGCGACTTAATCAGAGGGTTATTCCAGTTTGAAACGCATCTTAGAATACAGATTGAAACACTACATCAGATATGTGAAAATGACAAATTCACGGACTCGGTAGCAGCTGTGGAGCAGCTCATTGACGCTTATCATGTAGCCAAAGTAGCACCAAATGCTAACGGACAGACACAGATTGTTATAGACGGGGCTATCAACGTGGAGGCTCCCGCTACAGATCTGACCGACACACTTCCCTGGATATGTCCTAACACTACTGAACTAGTGGTGGAAACTCCCAGGATGCTCTCTGATGTTGTCCGTAACCCTGGATTAGCTGCAGAAGCTCCGACGACAACCGCTTACTAGCATCACAATGGAGCCAGGCCAAAAACATCAACACCAGCTGTCAGCCCGAGAGGCAAACCGGGCAAGAGATTAGATATGAAAGCATCAACACTCACTCCTACACCTGATCTCCCACTACATAACAGGTATGAACTATTGGCAAGGGATGAAATGTTGGATAATAACTGTAATGAAGCCGCATATACTAATCACGCTGCTAGCGCTAAGGCTAATCACAACCCCAGGAACAGTCCCCAAGCCATGGACAGGCCGAGGGCCAGAAGAATCTTTGCTAACTCCAGAACTGAACCACACACTCCCTTGATTGGAGACTCCGTAACTAAATTTGTTAAAATGCCAAAGACTGAAAACATTAGCATGGATAACACGACTATCTGAAATTTCAGAACTGTTTCCAGTTATCTTAAATACATGCCCAAGAATTATGAGAATCATTATCCACACCGGGTCTTTTGACATTCTACAAATGAAAACTGGGTCTGAGATTCTGAAAAAATACTTGACCCTGTTGCTAAACATACTGGATGACCATCAGTCACAGTGTGTGTACATCTCTGGCCCCATTCCAACCTTAAACAAAGGAACGGAATCTTTCAGTAGACTTCTTGGCCTAAATACATGGCTGACATCGGAGTGCTTCAAACATGGAATACAGTTTATTGATCATTTCAATATCTTTTGGAATTGTAAAGACCACTTCCAGCCAGATGGGATACATCCAAACATCTACGGATCCAGGCTACTCAGTACCAACATTTGTTACGCCGTTGGGACACCATATCAAAGATATGAGAAGACAGCTGGCGACGCACAAAGGATAGCCCACCGAAGACGTCAGCACGCAATCATCCCCCCTCACAGGATTCCTTTCCCCCTCTCCCACGTGGGCCATCAAGGACAGCACACACTCCCCCCCTCCTGCACCCCCCCCTCCATCACATCCCACCTCACCAGACCCACTGCTCCAGATCACCCAAGGCAATCAAAGGATCTCTGTGCCTATCGAGGACCCAACGATCCCCCTGCCCACCTCCCCCTCAATCACAAATCCCCCCCCACACACACACACACACCACAATCACAAATTAAGGAACTGGTTAAAGCTGCCAGTCAAACTGATGGACTACTAAACAGCAGCAACAACAGACGCTCAGGTATAAGACAAAGATGAGACAGACCCCATGCCACCTCTTTAAACATACCGGTAATATTAAACAGCCGGTGGTATGGTTAAACACATCGCAGTAACCATAGACCATCTGGTACTCGTCTCAGTAACCTTACATGTCTTAATGTCCAGCCAAAACCAGTCCCTGTTATTGAAACACAACAACTGAAATTAGCTCTTTTGAATGTTAGATCTTTGGTTAACAAATCTTTTTTGGTAAATGATCTGATCATTGAAAGGAATCTGCACTGTATATGTTTGGTTGAGACCTGACTAAACAATAACAATGGTGTAGCAACACTTATGGAAGCTTGTCCTCCAAACTACAAGTTCCATCAGTCTGTCAGACATGAAAAAAGGGGCGGGGGCATAGCAGCTCTTTTCTCTACACAGTTTGTGGGTAATAACATCGACCTTGGTGAATTCTCATCATTTGAATATCTTGCTCTTGAACTTAAAACAAAATTACCAGTACTCATTATCACATTATATCGGCCACCAAAATACTCATCATTATTTCTACAGGAATTCTCAGAGCTGATTTCACTTGGAATCACTAACTATGACAGATTAATTCTGAATTGAGACCTAAATATACATATTAATAAAAAGAACGACTCCAAACCTAGAAGACTCCAAACCTAGAACTAGTAAACCTACTAAACAGTTTTAATCTTACCCAACACATTAATGAAGCCACTCACCAGCATGGTAACACTTTGGACTTAGTAATAACAACAGGAATAGACATTGATAATATCTCTGTATGTGAATTGCCTATCTCTGACCATCACTGTGTATTTTATAATGTAAAGCTAACCTTAACCCAGACTAAAAGGGAAATTTTAGTTCAAAAGCGATTCCTAGATGAGCAGGCTGAAGCAGAGTTTTCTGATATTATGAGGTCATTTGAGCCATACAACTGTGACTGCTCTCTAAATGACATAGTTGAACATTTCAATGGTATCTTGTTGTCCGCTCGGAATACTGTTGCATCGCTAAAGGTCAAAAGGAAAAGTACTGACAGAATCTCCCCATGGTTAAACAATAGCAATGTTAGGCAAACCAAGAGAGTTTTAAAATCCTTCTCCTTCTATACAAAGCCCTCAACGGGCAGGGACCAAGCTACATTGCAAACTCTCTTGTTAGCTATATACCTCCAAGAACCCTGCGATCATCTGCTGCTGGTTTATTGGAGGCTCCCAGCAACAGCAGAAAGAAGGTCGGTGATGCAGCCTTTTTTAATTACGCCCCCAAACTATGGAACACACCTAAGGTAGGTACCAGGGAGGCCAGGTCGCTAGATATTTTCAAAACAAAACTTAAAACTCATTTCTTTACACGAGCATTTAACTAATTACGTTTTGTAAATTTCATTTTAAGCCTAATTTTATCTTTATCTTTATTTAATTTTTTACCTTTTTTTAAAGATATATTATTTATTTTATTAAAGCGTGCTCCTATTTTAAACTCACTTTATTAATTGTGTATGCATACATTAATATTTTTTTTTATGTATTCATGTTTTTCTTTCATTGTTGTAAAGCGCATTTCTTGTATGAAAAGTGCTGAACAAATAAAAATTATTATTATTATTAATATTATATATGTTTTTTTCCCATCCTGGGGCATTTAATGGCTGATGCGACTTGTACTCCGGAGTAACTTATAGTCCGAAAATTACGGCATATATACATATATATATATATATATATATTAGGGGTGTAAATCGCGGGTTTTGTCACGATACGATATAATATCGATATAAAGAACTACGATACGATATTTGCCGATATCTTAAAGCCTGCTGCGATTCATTCACGATATATCGCGATATAGTGCTCTACGATCGATTTTTTTTTTTAATAAAAAATATAGAACAATATCCTGATTTATAACAATTCATACGCAAAATCAACAAGGTACTGCAAACTCTTTATTTAGGAAATTACAAGAGTATTGTAGTATACAAATTGCTTACTTTAACACTGAACTTTGATGTCGTGTTTTTTCTTTAAATGTGCGGCGAGATTTGTGCTCCCTGAATATTTGATCACCGCGTGGCAGGATTTACAAACTACACGTGTCTTGTCCGTTAAGCCATCTTTTCTTTGGAATCCATAGTGCTTCCAAACAAATGACTTGAAGCCTAAAGGGGAGCAAATTTCCTCGTCTCTTTGGACACTAGCCATAGCACCAGCCCAGGAGACGCATACTAGTTGTCGCCTCCCCTTTTACGTGCGTGCTCTGCTCACAACACAACAACGCCGGGCGCACTGCTCCCGGAGAGAGGAAGCAAGCAACAATGAACTGGATTTCAAAATAAAGTCGCGTCTAATGTCCGAGGTCAAACACGGCGATATAAATCGATGTTTACCTTTAGCATTGATGCCAATAAATCGTAGAGCATTATATCGATTAATCGATGTGTATCGATGTATCGTTACACCCCTAATATATATATATAGGGCGGCTCGGTGGCGCGCTGGGTAGCACGTCCGCCTCACAGTCAGGAGGGTGCGGGTTTGATTCCACCTCCGGCCCTCCCTGTGTGGAGTTTGCATGTTCTCCCCGGGCCCGCGTGGGTTTTCTCCGGGCACTCCGGTTTCCTCCCACATTCCAAAAAACATGCTTGGTAGGCTGATTGAAGACTCCAAAATTGTCCCTAGGTGTGAGTGCAAGTGCGAATGGTTGTTTGTCTCCGTGTGCCCTGCGATCGGCTGGCATCCGGTTCAGGGTGTCCCCCGCCTACTGCCTGAGATAGGCTCCAGCACTCCCGCGACCCCCGTGGGGACTAAGCGGTTCAGAAAATGGATGGATATATATATATATACATATATATAGATAGATAGACTCGCACCGCAGCTGTTGTCTTACGAGGTACAAATGATGGGGGAGAACAGATAGAGAGAGGGCGCAAGGGGCAAGAGCAAGTAGCGCGAGGGCTTTTTTGGGGCGAACATCTGTGTCGTCGAGAGCTAAAACATCTTTGAAGAAAACTCAAACTTTTGAAGAGACATCACTTTGACATTGGTTGAATAAAAATCTTTTCCTAATCAGCCGTGAGTCACTGGAATGCTTTGCCGGGACAGCCATTGTCCACCGAGTGTTTTTTTTTGGAGACCAGCGAAACAACAAAGACCATTCACCACAGAGGCAAGGGAGGCCGTCCCTCCCCTGCCATCATGAAAAGGGGAAAAACAAATTCAATTGTTTTTATTATAAAGTCATTTTCCTTTTAATTTCAGTAGTTTTGTGTCATTTTGAACCAAAATTGTGAATTTCTAGTTATTTTAAAACCTAAGACGATTCGCTCGGAGAAGCCAACTTCCTGCCTTGCCTCCTCTGAGAATTGCGTAATCATACAACTGTCTATGCTGACAGGCTATGCAGTTTGGCTGAACTGCTGTCTGTTTCTATGTCGCTGTTTAAGTGTTCAAACACTGTGGCTATATTAACTAATTTCCGTAGTTAAGCTGATGATCTCGTGTTTTTTGTCATCTGTCTGTAACATCGTGTTTCTTTAGATGAACAAAACGGCTTCGAAAAGAGACCTTACGGAGGCGATGAAAAAAAGGCTACGGCCTTACGGCAGGGGGTGCAAGTGATCCCGGGATGCTTCATGCACCCAGCTGGAGAATAAGTGATCTCCAGTTCAAATTTACAGTGAACAAATGAGGAGCAGTCATCCATTTATTTTATTTTTTTTCGTTTTTACATTTTACATTTCGTTTTACAATGGAGCATTACATATGCAAACTCAAACAATTTTCCACGATGGATTTTCGGTCGCAGCAGGAGGTCATTGGTAAAAGAAGACCAACTCTGGAGTAAAAAGGTTTTATTCGGACAACAGGACTTCGGAGCATGTCTTTTCAAACGGAGTTGTACGCACGATCGAAAACAAGTTTTTGATTCCATGTGCTTTATTGAGTGTTTGTATGTGTGAAGACTAATGATATGGGATTTCAATTATAATAGTTCAAATTAAATAATGAATAAGCTACTCTAGAGCAGCGTTAGGGTTAGGGTTACCCGCCTAATTAGTGCTGTTACTTCCGTGTTTTCAACAAAATGCTAATGTTATAAATACTTTAGCCGAGCTAGTGCTGTTACTTCAGTGTTTACAACAAAATGTTAATGCTGTTGAAACTTTAGCCCAGCTAGTGCTATTACTTCCGTGTTTACAACAAAATATTAATGCGATTAAAACTTTAAAAAGGCTTTCTGTGTACTGTCTTTATTTGTAAATAACTCGTGCTCACGTGCGGCGTATAGTCTCGTGCGGATTATATACATATAAATATTAAGAAATCCAGAGTTTTAGCTGGTGCAGCTTATAGTACGGTGCGGCTTATAGCCCGAAATAAACGGTACATTGTTTGTGCATCAATAAGTGTATATTAAACCATATAAGTGCATATGTCATCATCAGAACATTATATAATAGTTTCAAATAAATGTATTCAGTATAAATGACATACAGAAAATAATGTATAAATAATATAAATATGTTGTGTGTGTGTGTGTGTGTGCGTACGTGTGTGTGTAACATATGTAGATGTAGCTAAAGTATACATCAGGGGTGTCAAACTCATTTGTGTCGCGGGCCGCATCATAGTCATAGTTTCCTTCGGAGGGTCATTACGACTGTCAACACCTTACATTATATACAGTATAGGCTACACACCAAACTGATGAATAACAAGTTTTGAAATCATAGACGAGTCAAAACTAGTAAAAAATTAACTAAAAAGATGAATAGTAATACGAATTGCTAGCAATTTCAATTTTTTTTCAAAGTGAATACAATTTTTAGTATTGTAACATGTAGTCCATACCCAATTTGTCTTTGCGAGCCATATAAAAAGATGTGGCAGGCCATAACTGGCCCCCCGGGCCTTAAGTTTGAAACTGTGAATATGTTTTTAGAACAGTTTCATTATAACAACTTTTTAGAACAAGGTACAAGTATACATACTGTAAATCAAGATTCCAAGATGGCGGCGCGTGCATACGCAGGTACCTCTCTCTGTCCCGCCCGAACGGTGTTTTGTCCGTCTAATGAGTGTTTGTCCGGCATTTTTTTTTTGTTCGCCTCGTCGTACTGAGTCGTGCTACAAGTACGGCAGGCAGGTTCTGCTTGACATCGGCGAAAGCGAGTTTTGTCGAGTTCTGGACTTTGATGTGGGGACATTAAAGGAGCTCGGACTGCTACGTCCTGAAGCGTCGCCGGGCTCGTCTGCTATTCCTCCCCCGGTTGGAAAGCGTCGAAAGCGGTGTGCGAGGAGGCTGAAGAGGGGCAAGCGCAGGGGCGTCCGGGCCAGGCTGGCGGCCAACCCTGCTCGCCTGGCCGTGCCTTCCATTCTTCTGGCGAATGTTCGATCGCTGGACAACAAAATGGATTTCATTCGCTTACTGCGATCTACAAACCGGACAGTGCGGGACTGCTGTGTGCTCGTGTTCACTGAGACTCGGTTGACCGTCAACATTTCGGACTCTGCCGTACATCTGGAGCGGCTAGCGTGTTATCGGGCGGACCGGGCCATTGCACAGGGGGGAAAATCTCGTGGTGGTGGAATATGCGTCACATCCGTGACGAATGGTGCCGGGACTCTGTAGTGGTATGCAAGCACTGCTCGCCACTGGCAGAGTTTGTGATCATTAAGTGCCGTCCTTTTTACCTGCCAATTCTGGATTCTGCTGGTCACGGTTTACATCCCGCCTTCCAACATCGAAGGCGACAGGATCGCGGCTCTTAGTGAACTGTACCAGGCTGTCAGTGAACAACAGACAGCGCATCCTGACGGTTTCACCATCTTCGCTGGGGATTTTAATCATGCAAATCTGAAGTCTGTTTTTCCGAGGCTTCACCAGCATGTTAATTTTCCTACGCGTGGCGACAGCTTTCTGGACTTGGTCTACTCTTCGCATAAAGGAGCTTTTCATCATCCCCCATCTTGGCCTTTCTGACCATATCACTGTTATGCTTTTGCCCGCATACAGACAAATGGTGAGAGTTTCCAGACCAGTTCGAAAGCAGGTACGGGTGTGGCCTGAGGGTGCCTCTGATGCGCTTCGTGACTGCTTTGGCTCTACTGACTGGGACATGTTTAGGAGGGCTGCCACTTGCAACGATCAGACAGACATTGAGGAGTATACTGACTCTGTTTCCTTTTACATCAGGAAGTGCATTGATGATGTGAGTCACTCAAAATCCATTGTCACTCGGGCTAACCGGAAGCCATGGCTAACTGTCTTCAGAATGCTGAGGGCCAGGGACAAAGTCTTTAGAGCGGGGGGTGAGGCTGGCTTGAGGACTGCGAGGGCTGACCTGTCCCGGGGCATCAAAGAAGCAAAGAGGGCGTTCTCTTGAAAAATTACCGCCCACTTCAAGGACAGCAGGGACGCATGGAGCCTTTGGCAGGGCATTCAGGCCATCACGGACTACAAGCCCGCAACGCGGGAGCTGTGAAGGGGACGTCCGTCTGCTCAATGACCTTAACCGCTTCTTTGCTCGCTTCGACGCTCAGAAGAGCACTTGCCCGCTGAAGGCCACTCCCCCTTCACACGAGCTGCCCCTGTGCCTCTCCACCGACAGCGTGAGGAGGGCGCTTGCCGCGATCGACATCTGTAAGGCGGCGGGCCCTGACAACATCCCGGGTCGAGCGCTGAAGGACTGCGCTGGTGAGCTGACGGATGTCTTCACAGACATCTTTAACACTTCCCTGCAGCAGGCCATTGTCCCGTCGTGTTTCAAAGCTGTCACCATCGTACCTGTGCCGAAGAAACCTGCTCCGTCCTGCTTCAATGACTACCGCCCCGTGGCACTTACGCCCATCATCATGAAGTGCTTTGAGCGGCTTGTCATGGAGCACATCCGTTCCGTTCTCCCCCCCACCATTGACCCCTTCCAGTTTGCGTATCGAGCCAAGCGGTCCTCTGAGGATGCCATCTGCTCTGGCCTCCAATCGGCCCTCACCCACCTGGAGAGAAGGGACTCGTATGTGAGATTGCTGTTTGTGGACTTCAGTTCTGCCTTAAACACCATTGTGCCACAACGTCTCATCAGCAAACTTAACAAGCTGGGCTTCAGTACCTATCTCTGCAACTGGCTACTGTACTTCCTCTGTCAGAGGCCACAGGTGGTACGTGTTGGCGACAAGATCTCCGCCAGCATCATGCTGAGCACAAGGTCCCCCCCAAGGCTGCGTGCTCAGTCCGCTACTCTTCACCCTCCTGACGCATGACTGCATTGCAACCCACAGCGACAACCGCATAGTGAAGTTTGCTGACGACACGACTCTGGTGGGTCTCATCACCAAGGGAGACAAGACTCAGTACAGGCTGGAGGTTGACCTTCTGACCACGTGGTGCAGGGACAACAACCTCCTGCTGAACGTCGACAAGACCAAGGAGGTTGTTGTTGACTTCCGGAAGGGTCACACTCAACACCTGCCACTGACCATCGACGTGCTGTGGTGGAGAGAGTGAGCAGCGCCAGGTTCCTGGGGGTGCACATCAGTGAGGATCTCTCCTGGTCCACAAACACCGCATCACTGACGAAGAAGGCCCAGCGCCGCCTGTACTTTCTGCGGAAACTCAGGCGAGCGAGCGCTCCTCCGGCCGTCATGACTACATTTTACCGTGGCACCATTGAGAGCGTCCTCTCCAGCTGTATTGCTGTTTGGGGTGGCGGCTGCACTGACTACAACTTGAAGGCCCTGCAGCGCATAGTGAACACGTCTGGTAAGATTATTGGTGCTTCACTCCCCTCCTTGAAAGACATTTACATCTCCCATCTCACCCGCAAGGCGACCACGATTGTGAGTGATGTGAGTCACCCCGCTCACTCTTTGTTTGAGCTTCTGCCCTCTGGGAAGAGGTATAGGAGCCTGCGCTCCCGCACCACCAGACTCAACAACAGCTTCATACTCCAGGCTGTTAGGATCCTGAACTCGCTTCCCCTTTCTGCGTAGCGTCCTGTACATTTGCGCTACGCTTACTGTCTTTTGTATGCACACTGGCTCCGTTTTGCTCTCCTTATTTATTGTCTTATCTGTTTATTTATTATTTATTCATCATTCTTATTATTTATTGTTTGTGCCTTCTTGTTTTATTGTGTCGTTTACCGTATTTTCCGGCCTATAAGGCGCACCGGACTATAAGGCGCACCTTCAATGAATGGCCCATTTTAAAACTTTATCCTTATATAAGGCGCACCGGACTATAAGGCGCACCATTAATGCATCATGTCAGATTTTTAATCCAAATCAAATCATTCTCCATTTTATCTTTTTTATTTCAACTTCAGACGGAAACAAATTACTCTATAATCATAAAATAATGATCCATAGTCTTTTTAAGTCATGATTCATAGTCTTCAGCGGGCCACTTATGATTGATTTCATGACACAATGCTTTGGGCCAGTTTAAATTTAGGAATTTGGTCCATATATAAGGCGCACTGGGCTATAAGGCGCACTGTTGGTTTTTGAGAAAAATTTAGGTTTTTAGGTGCGCCTTATAGGGCGGAAAATACGGTACTTGTATGTCTATCGTGTAATATGTCTCGCCACCGTGGGATAGAGAAAACGTAATTTCGGTTTCTTTGTGTGTCTTGACATGTGAAGAGATTGACAATAAAGCTGACTTTGACAGGAACACCTTCAACACCACTCACTATTTGAAATCTTCCAGTCTGGTTTCCGCACTGCACATAGCGCAGAGACAGCACCGCAGAGGGTAACCAATGACCTCCTCATCTCCGCCGATTCTGGTTCTCCCTCCCTGCTCATCCTCCTTGATCTTTCAGTAGCCTTTGATACCGTCAACCATCCTCCTTAACCGTCTCCACACCAACGTTGGTCTCCATCTCTCCACACTGGACTGGTTCATCTCATACCTCGCTGACAGGACAGAGTACGTCAGCCTGGGCTTCTCCAAGTCAAATACAGCCCCTGTCACGTGTGGTATCCCTCAAGGATCTGTCCTAGGACCCCTCCTTTTTATTCTGTACATGCTCCCCCTGGGTCAGGTCACCAGCCGACATGGCATCTCTTTTCACCGCTATGCCGATGACACCCAGTTATACCTCCGGACTGACCCCAATCCACGCTCCACTCCGGTGCCCTCATCATCACCCACACAGGCCCTTTCCAACTGCCTGGAGAAGATTAGGGCGTGGATGAGTTACAACTTCCTTCAACTGAACAGTTCCAAAACCAAAGCCATACAAATTGGCACCCCTCACCAGATCCAGTCATAACCCATAACCACCATCTCCTTCCATGGTCAAGATAACTCCCTCTCCACCTCTGTTACCAAGCCCGCACCGCAGAGCTGTGAAGGGAACGTCCGTCTGCTCAATGACCTTAACCGCTTCTTTGCTCGCTTCGACGCTCAGGACAGCACTTGCCCGCTGAAGACCACTCCCCCTTCACACGAGCTGCCCCTGTGCCTCTCCGCCGACAGCGTGAGGAGGTCGCTTGCCGCTATCAACATCCGTAAGGCGGCGGGCCCTGACAACATCCCGGGTCGAGCGCTGAAGGACTGCGCTGGTGAGCTGACGGATGTCTTCACAGACATCTTTAACACTTCCCTGCAGCAGGCCATCGTCCCGTCGTGTTTCAAAGCTGCCACCATCGTACCTGTGCCGAAGAAACCTGCTCCGTCCTGCTTCAATGACTACTGCCCCGTGGCACTTACACCCATCATCATGAAGTGCTTTGAGCGGCTTGTCATGGACCACATCCGTTCCGTTCTCCACCCCACCATTGACCCCTTCCAGTTTGCGTACCGAGCCAAGCGGTCCTCTGAGGATGCCATCTGCTCTGCCCTCCACTCGGCCCTAACCCACCTGGAGAGAAGGGACTCGTATGTGAGATTGCTGTTTGTGGACTTCAGTTCTGCCTTCAAGACCATTGTGCCACAACGTCTCATCAGCAAACTTGACAAGCTGGGCCTCAGTACCTATCTTTGCAACTGGCTACTGGACTTCCTCTGTCAGAGGCCACAGGTGGTACGTGTTGGCGACAAAATCTCCGCCAGCATCACGCTGAGCACAGGAGCCCCCCAAGGCTGCGTGCTCAGTCCGCTACTCTTCACCCTCCTGACGCATGACTGCATTGCAACCCACAGCGACAACCGCATAGTGAAGTTTGCTGACGACACGACTCTGGTGGGTCTCATCACAAAGGGAGATGAGACTCAGTACAGGCTAGAGGTTGACCTTCTGACCACGTGGTGCAGGGACAAGAACCTCCTGCTGAACGTCGACAAGACCAAGGAGGTTGTTGTTGACTTCCGGAAGGGTCACACCCAACACCTGCCGCTGACCATCGACGGTGCTGTGGTGGAGAGAGTGAGCAGCGCCAGGTTCCTGGGGGTGCACATCAATGAGGATCTCTCCTGGTCCACCAACATTGCATCACTGGCGAAGAAGGCCCAGCGCCGCCGGTACTTCCTGCGGAAACTCAGGCGAGCGAGCGCTCCTCCGACTACATTTTACTGTGGCACCATTGAGAGCGTCCTCTCCGGCTGTATTGCTGTTTGGGGTGGCGGCTGCACTGACTACAACTTGAAAGCCCTGCAGCGCATAGTGAACACGGCTGGTAAGATTATTGGTGCTTCACTCCCCTCCTTGAAAGACATTTACATCTCCCATCTCACCCGCAAGGCGACCACGATTGTGAATGATGTGAGTCACCCCGCTCACTCTTTGTTTGAGCTTCTGCCCTCTGGGAAGAGGTATAGGAGCCTGCGCTCCCGCACCACCAGACTCAACAACAGCTTCATACTCCAGGCTGTTAGGATCCTGAACTCGCTTCCCCATTCTGCGTAGCGTCCTGTACTTTTGCGCTACGCATACTCTTTGCTGTATGCACACTGCCTCAATTTTGCTCCTCTTATTTATTGTGTTATCTGTTTATTTATTATTTATTCATCACTCTTATTATTTATTGTTTGTGCCTTCTTGTTTTTATATTGTGTCGTTTACTTGTATGTCTATCGTGTAATATGTCTGTGTGAATACCTTCCTTAAACAGAAGAAAAACAAACATGCATTGAGTAAGTTATATGCCGCGGGATGCAATTGGCGCACTCCCTTTGAATTTTCCATCAAGCTGATAAACTGAATCAGGTGTATTGGAAAAATGAAATATGTAAAACAAGCAGGTTATCGGCCCTCCAGGACCGGACTTTGACACCAGTGCCTTAGTGAGATAACATTATCGGAACAACGCCTACACACAGTACCTACGTTAATCATTAGCATTGCCCATCTGACTTATGTAGGTGATTTTGATTACAGCAATTCTATCGTAGAAGTTCAACCTACGTTAACCATTAGCATGCTCATCTGCCTTGTATAGGTGCTTTTCATTAAAGAAATTCTATAGTAGAAGTTCAACAAGTATTGGCTCTAAAATTTGATTGAAATGTCTGCCAAACATGGTGAGCCCCAGGAAGGCAGCAGGCCCCGATGGAGTACTGGAACCCACTTCATCTCAATCTTCAAACACTCCTTGTCTCAGAGCAATATTGAGGCCTTCTGAAAACCTCAACCTTCTTCCCCATTCCCAAAAGGAAACAGTGGCTAGACTCACCTGTACCACTTCATTCAATGACAATGAAGGCGGTTGTGATTCTGATCCTTATTATTTAAACAAAAACGTAATGAAATACATTGTAATTAATTTCTCATGACTCATCACATTTATATCCAACTGTTATTTAAATAAATTATTTATTAAATAATAAATTGTTCAAATAATAAATAACACACCATCTTAAACAACAACATTTCTATCTATCTATCTCTATCTATCTATCTATCTATCTATCTATCTATCTATCTATCTATCTATCTATCTATCTATCTATCTATCTATCTATCTATCTATCTATCTATCTATCTATCTATCTATCTATCTATCTATCTATCTATCTATCTATCTATCTATCTATATCTATCATAAGAAACAACCCTTGAGAAAATAGTATTAATTGTCACACAAAATATGTTAAGTCAAATAAAGCATACCTTTCGCCGTCCCTACTTTGGGCTTGTACTGTAGTGCAGATAGCAGAAGGTCTATTTTATGGATTAGCTTGTTTACGACAATGGCAAAAGTCACATGTACCTTACATATCTGCAACTCACTCATAAAAGGGTTGTCAAACATAACATACCGACCTTTTCACCTTCCATCAATATATATCACTCATTAAAGTTGATTGATGAGAAGGACGATAGTGGATATACGTGTGTTAACATAATTGTGTTTAAACAAGTGAAAAAAATCCAGGCAAACTTTAGCCACCTTTGTTTATTGGGAAAAAAAAACACTATCAAAAGTTGATAAATAAATCTCAATGACTATTTTGCTAAATGGGAAACTTCTGTAGGGTTGTTTTTTTTGGGCGGGGTGGTCGTCCCGCAGTGAGGTTACTATTGTTTTTGTAGAAATCATTAAGGCCCTAGTAGCAAATGCAACAGTCCTGGTTTCACGTTTCACCTTGACCTATGAAAATTTGGTCATATAAAAATGTATTTTTGATGGCAAAAATATTTATATACCGTAAAATCCGGACTATTAGCCGCATCGGATTATAAACCGCACCAGCTAAAATTGGGGGATATTTTAGTTTTTTTCTTATATAAGACGCACCGGACTATAAGCCGCACGTGCACACGCGTTTTTTTTTATTTTCATCATATTTTTCTGGTATGCTGTCGGTTATTTTCATACACATTTTGTACTTCCTTTTAATTAGTAGTTATACTTAATTAAGTTCTGAAGATATGTACCAATAAAATATTTGACAAAATGTTAATAAACAATATGCTAAATCATCTTCCTGAGAATCCTCTTTCTGTATATTCTCTTACAAATGGCATTTAAACCTTAAAACACCTGCGGCTTATAGTCCTCTAAAGCTTATATATGGGAAAAAAAAAACATTCTCCCCTCATCATTTCATCTGCTGCGGTTTAAAATTAGGAGCGGTTTATAATTAGGTGTGGTTTATATTCTGGAATATACAGTAGTTAAACAGGTAAAAATGTGGTGATTTTCTGTTTTTGCAGGCAGTATTTTGTCCAAATTCTGATGGAATGTGGCTACATTTTCCAGGAGGTGATGGTTTCTCCCACAAGTGTAAGAAGAACCTCAGCTGCCTGCTTGTTTTGTACATATTTTCTGATTATATTCTAAAATTAAGGTTGGGATCCCAAATTCAGGACTGCGTTACTTCCTGATGGCAAAGATTTCAACAGAATCGATTTGTTCAAAGTCAAAGGTGAGTAATACAGGAGTATGTGCTATTATTACTTCACATGTGCATGTCAAACCTAATGAGTTTGGTGAATCAATATTTGGTGTTGGTTAGAGGTGCCGTACACTGTGTGGACTCATTCGTGTCCTTTTGTGACATTGTGTATGCGTGTGCATACTAATGTACGCGTGCATGTGCATGCATGCATGATAGTGAGTGTGCACACATTTGTGTGAAAGTTAGCCTACTTTTGCGATGGTTGGTGAAATTAAACCATTAGGACAATGTAATTGCGGCTTTGGGACTGAATACATTAACACCAATTATGTTGCTTGCATTTGAGGAGACGCGCTTCAATCACAATATTAAGTTCCTGTGTGTGGGCATGTTTGAGTGCAGAGCGGTGCGTTTGGCGTGAGGGACGTACAATGCAAAAATGCTCATTCCGCCTCTCCGCTGCATATTCAGTGAAGATAACTTTTTTGTGCTACGCCTCACACCAATCAGCTTCAGGAACGTACAGCGTGACCCATGTGGGGAAGGAGAGAACCAAATGCCAGCAAAGAGTTTTAAAGAAATTCAGAAAAAGATGATCTGCCCGAGGACGACCGTTTTTTTCCATGTATAATGCGCCCCCATGTATAATACGCACTACGGGTGTAAATTGCGGGTTTGTCACGATACGATATAATATCGATACAAAGAACTACGATACGATATTTGCCGATATCTTAAAGCCTGCTGCGATTCATTCACGATATATCGCGATATAGTGCTCTACGATCGATATTTTTTTTAAAATAAAAAATATAGAACAATAATCTGATTTATAACAATTCATACGCAAAATCAACAAGGTACTGCAAACTCTTTATTTAGGAAATTACAAGAGTATTGTAGTATACAAAGTGCTTATTTTAACACTGAACTTTGATGTTGTGTTTTTTCTTTAAATGTGCGGCGAGATTTGTGCTCCCTGAATATTTGATCACCGCATGGCAGGATTTACAAACTGCACGTGTCTTGTCCGTTGAGCCATCTTTTCTTTGGAATCCAAAGTGCTTCCAAACGAATGACTTGAAGCCTAAAGGGGAGCAAATTTCCTCGTCTTTTTGGACACTAGCCATAGCACCAGCCCAGGAGCCGCGTACTAGTTGTCGACTCCCCTTTCACGTGCCTGCTCTGCTCACAACACAACAACGCTGCGCACACTGCTCCCGGAAAGAGGAAGCAAGCAACAATGACCTGGATTTCAAAATAAAGTTGCGTCTAATGTCCGAGGTCAAACACGGCGATATAAATCGATGTTTACGTTTAGCATCGATGCCAATAAATCGTAGAGCATTATATCGATTAATCGATGTGTATCGATGTATCGTTACACCCCTAATACGCACCCTAAAAATGGCATGTCGATGCTGGAAAAAAGCCTGTACCCATGTATAATACGCACCCAAATTTTGACTCCTACTTAAGTCCGTAAACGTAAAATTATTTCAGAAAAAAGATTATTCTGCCGGTCAGTATCACTGCGCATGCAGTAGCAAACTCGATAGCGAAAAATATGTGAGACTCAACGGGATCACCAATATTTGAGTGATGTTCCAGTTATTTATCACAATTAGTTTACCAAGTCTGTGTTTTGAGGTTCTCCAATAAACCCTGGTCCAAGCTGCAATTGGTCGCCCCGCTCCTTTCCAGACTCCATCCGTGAGAAGATTTTCTTCAGAAATTGTTGTACCATGATTTTCTTCAAAAAAAATAAAATAAAAATAAATTGTACACATGTATAATGCGCACCCCAGATTTTAGGACAATAAATTAGTTACATTTTGCGCATTATACATAAAAAAAACCCGGTAAATTTTGCGCATTATACATGGAAAAAATTGGCACAACACATCCATGTAAGAAATCAAGGACAAAAGTAATTGGGAGCTGGCTTGGAGAATTGTGAGCAGGGAACTGCTGTTGAACTGTATATTTTTTTCATCAACACAATAGAGGGGTTTTGACAGAAAAATGGATGTTTGCACAACTCGTACATAAAAAATGAACTCGCTGACATGCAAGAAGCGTCTGGCAGCGGCTTTCTTTCGTGTGTTTGCTTGTGGTAAAACGCTAGCATCCGGCACAAAACTGTCGTCACCAGGCGAAGCCCCTCCCCCTCCAGAATGCACAGCCACTGGAGAACAGCCACTCGTATCAGCACGTCAAAACGCTCACATGGTAAAGGAAACAGCACTCTTCAGTATATCTTTGTGCAACACTGGTAAAGGACTTGGATTCACTCAGTGTATTGGTAAAAGTTCAGTTTAGGCTGCCAAGAGAATAGTCGTTTTCGTTTTCCTCTCAAGGTTATTTTTGCAATCTGAGATGCAACGCCATACACACATGCAAAATATACATTTCCGTATTTTCCTCTCCAGGCGCACTTAAAAGCCTTTAATTTTCTCAAAAGGCGAAGGTGCGCCTTTTAATAAACTCCGCCTTTCGTGTGGACCAAATTCCAAAATTTATAAAGTTGTTTTGTGTGACTTCCGTAATATACAGGTGTAAGATGTAGACCCGATGAACCGATGACAATACGTTTTACGTAGTTCTGGGCGGTAAATCAATCAGAGGACTGTACGTGACAAGTAGAGCAGTGGTCCCCAACCTTTTTTGCGCCACGGACCGGTTACGTGTCAGAAATATTTTCACGGACCGGCCTTAATATAAATAAATAGTACATTTATAATAAATACCGTAGTCTAATTATCGCCCAGGGCGATAATTAGAGAAGGTTTATGTCAGGGGTGGGCAAACCTTTTGACTCGCGGGCCGAACTGGGTTCTAAATTTGGACCGGAGGGCCGAACCAGGAGCAGATGGACGTAGTGTTTGTGTGAAGTAATAAAAGCGACCTGTAAAGGCCATTGCATAAAATATTTTGGCCTTTAGTAGGTAGTAAAGCATAGATATTCCAAATGAGTTTTTTGAAAACAAATGCATTTATTAACAGCATTAAAAAAAAAACACTAAAAAACTGCTATCAGTGATTCTCATAAAATACGACAGTTATTATGAATAACAGTCTCCATCACTTCAGTGCCTGCAGGTCAGATTAATGCAAGATGTTTATCTCATGAGATCACATCAAACAGCAAACATTCTGACCAAATATATCATCTTGAAGAATCGGCGAAAGCATACATCCAAATAAAGTAATCAAAACGGCAACACAGTGATTTTCAGTGGGAACAGTGTTGTTGGTCTCCCTTTTTTGCTAGTGCGTTATAGTCTGGAGTAAAATTTGTTGTGGCAATTCTTAGGAGAGATCCGAGGTGTTGGTCCGTTTACCTCGATCTGTGATGTTGACGTTCATGTGGCTGAACGTCACGTCGCGTACGTCGAGCCAAATTGGCCACTCTTTTTTAAACGCTCGGCGCTGTGTCCACCTTGCTTTTCCTTGGGCGACTCATTTTAATAGAAGGATTGCAGGGGAAGGTTTGTGGGTGGCTTTAGCGTAATACTGTATCTGAAAGCTCAGCGCGCGAATTACAAGAATGCTGTCGTCACAGCCCACGCTCTAAATTCGGGACTGATACAAATAGAGCGCGAGTGCGCCATGTACGTACACGCACTTGTGAGTGTGCACTGAGCTTTCTGACACGGCTTCCGGTAGTAAATGCGCAGGCGAGCGTTTCCCCATCTACTGGGGAAACGCAGTCATTGCAGGCAAAATGACCAAAAAAAAAAAGTTTAATACAATTTATTCAGGGTTGGCGGGCCGGATTAAACGGTCCCGTGGGCCGGATGTGGCCCGCGGGCCGTAGTTTGCCCATCTCTGGTTTATGTCCAACAGGGGGGTGGACGATTAATAGAGAACACTTTTTGTCCGATCGCCAAGGGGCACTGAAATGGGCGATATGTATATTTTCCTTATCTAGTATGCAATACCTGTTTCTCACTGGTGTTCTTAACACTAGAACAGCGGCTGTTTTGATCTACCTCTAACAGCCGGGTGCGTCAATTGACGCTCCATCGATGAGACACGCGACCGTCGCACATCACATGTCGCGCACGTCATGTTATCGCGATCGTCTTGTTCGAGCGCACGCCCCGGTAACGTAATTGTGTGAGGAGATTGTAGCGGAGTGACGAGTAATTGTATCATAGTTTATGGAGAAAAACAATTTAAAAGGAACATTCGACGTGCTGTCAAATCAGTCATATTTAAACTTGCGCAATGACGTCGGCATGCGGTCGCGGAGGAAAACGTAAATTTGGGGGGGAATTCTTAGTAGCATGGGCGATAATTAGAGGTATCAATGTTTTTTATTTATGTCATCGCTAACACACGCGATTATTAGAATAAATACAGGATATAAAAACGGTGAAATAGAATGATACGACTGGCATAAAAACAAATATAAATCACATAAAAAAGAAACTCACCATTACGTTGAATTAGCATTGAGCATGTCTCTCAGAAACGAGCTGGTCCCATTTTGGCGTAATCTGAGAAAATTACACCTGAAGTGTGCTGTTGTTCACATTTTTTTCTTTCCAAAATTTACAAGTTTGTCTTTTAATGCTTTCCAAACATCTCTGTTTCTTGGTCTCCATGTGCCGAAGCAGTTTTGAAGGCTTCATTGCCTCGTTAGCTAGCTTGTCGCCACATATTATGCCAAGTGGGCTTGGCGCGTCAGTCACCTGTGGCAATACATCCATATTTAAAGTAGGGTTAGGGTTAGAAACTTTCTTTTAGATACAGCTTTCCTTTTCGTAGAAGTCATAGCCTCTTCTTCTTCCGTCTCCTCATTGGGCTTTTTTCCCTTTCCGAAGAAGCTTTCCAAACATCTCTGTTTCTTGCTCATTTTTGCTTGCTTTGCTAGCTCGACTGGGGTGACATGTCACGTGACCGAGCGTCTTGACCTGAATTAACCTGTGTCAAGAAACACAGCTGCACCGACGGATGTAATTGGGAGAGAATCACTCCATTTTTTACATTTTTCAAAATAAATTACTAGTTTTTACTAGCTTTGCACGCTCTACTGCGGAAACATGTCACGTGACTGGGACGAGCGTCTTGACTTGAATTAATTGATCGTCGATAAAATATATATCTATAATTTTTTTATGTGCGGCTTGACGGCCCGGTACCAAGTGACCCATGGACCGGTACCAGTCCGCGGCCCGGTGGTTGGGGACCGCTGACGTAGAGTACATACCTCCGCTGCCATTGATAAATAACTAATAGTAGGTGCAACTCTAGCAGCATTAGGACCCTCTCAAATGGCATCGACAGAGACATGCTTATTAAAGATTAAAGTCCCAATGATCGTCACACACACACCTGGGTGTGGTGAAATTTGTCCTCTGCATTTAACCCATCCCCGTGTGATTTTAATCCATCCCCTGGGGGAGAGGGGAGCAGTGAGCAGCAGCGGTGCCGCGCTCGGGAATCAGTTGGTGATCTAACCCCCCAATTCCAAACCTTAATGCTGAGTGCCAAGCAGGGAGGCAATGGGTCCCATTTTTATAGTCTTTGGTATGACCCGGCCGGGGTTTGATCCCACAACCTTCCAGTCTCAGGGCGGACACTCTACCACTAGGCCTCTTATGAGGCACATTTAGAGCTTCCTGAAAAGCCAGGATCATTACAGAAGAGCAACGTGACAACGAGACAATGACGAGAGGGAACTTGGCATGTTTAATAGCGAACTCTCCCAACTGTTTAATTTGAATGCAGAAGATGAGGACTTTGATGGCTTTGCGTAATAATATTGATTAACAATGTGAGTAGTCTACAATACATGATTAAATAGTAGAATAAAGTACAATGAAACTGACTGCCTTACTCCTGTGACTTTTTTTTTAACCGCAATTCATTACATGTATGCGTCCTATAATATCCTATGTGTGGATTAAATACAGAAAAGCCCCCGGAATTGAGCTTTATAACCCGAAGCGCCTTATGGTGCAGAAAATATGGTACTTAACTTAAAATAGCTTTACTTGCACAAGGGAAAAGCAGAAGTATTTTTTGTTGTCGTTTTGAGTGATGGGGTTAAAAAAGGATTAGGGAATGGCCGATGCTTTGGAAGAAATCAAATATCTGCTGGAAACTCTGAAATTAAAAAAAATCAAAGACCTCTGGACACTCTTCAAGAGACTGGGGGGAGACCAGAGATATTAAGAGTATTATGGAAATTGATTGGATTAGAAAACAAGATGCAAGAAATTGCATTTGTCAAAGATGAGAATTCCAAAAAGACCCGAAAGACAGAGTAAAAGATATCAACCAACAATATAAAATTAATGTTGTGATCATCTTTGGGCTCAAGATCTCGCCTAGACATCAAAATGGGCCCAATGGTGAAGATGAGGTAGAAAATTAATCCAGCAAGTGGTGGATTTCCTCACAACAAGACAACTGTGGATTTCTGCTGATTTATTCCCAAAATGATGGCAACTGGAGGTTGGGTGAGTGAAAATCCTGTGGTACTATTGAGATTATAAATATCAAGCACAAAGTTGCTATACTAAAACTGAGAAAATAATCGAAGAGGCAATCCTCTACATAACTGAAAATCTAAACAAGCAAATCACCAACATTGCATGGAGAGCTCACCAACTGAAAAATCAAGGAAAAATACAAAGCACTTGGACGAAACATTGTAAAATCTACATTAAGACTAGTAATGATCAAAACGATAGATGCATTTGAGAAATACCGTAAATTCCGGACTATTAGCCGCACCGGATTATAAACCGCACCAGCTAAAATTGGGGGATATTTTAGTTTTTTTCTTATAAAAGCCGCACCGGACTATAAGCCGCACGTCCACAAGCGTTTTTTACAAAGAAAGACTGTTCACAGATAGCCTTTTTAAAGTTTTAATAACATACTTTAACATGTCTTTCTAAACATTGCCTGTGACACAGCAGTAGTACCGCAGCAACAAGGAAGTGTGCACGCGAGTTATTAACAAAGAAAGACTGGACACAGAAAGCTTTTTTAAAGTTTTAATAACATACCTTAACATTTCTTTCCAACGCGAGTTATTAACAAAGAAAGACTGGACACAGAAAGCTTTTTTAAAGTTTTAATAACATACCTTAACATTTAACACAAGACTAATGGGGCTGGATTAAAGAAAACATACCCGGTAAAAGTCACTGAGACGCGGCGGTAACACGGTAGTACAGCACCAACAGGGCTCGTTAAAAAACATACCAGTAAATGTAAAAAAAAGAGCTTCATCGTGTTCATCTTCCTCCTGTGCAATGGCGAAGCCTTCCTCTTCAGCGTCCGATTGGAATAGCGTTAGATATCCTTCGCCTCACTCAGTCTCTTTTTCGTCGTCGCTTTTATGCATTTCTTCGAGTGTGATGAGGGTCTGTTCATGGTAATTTTATTCATGCAGGAAGCGCTAAATTACATTAAACTAGCGAGTGACACGTTTCGCTCCAGAGTCGACGGGACCACGAAATAAAGACAAAGGTGACGCAACCGTGTTGACAAACTAGCACGCCTTCTTCGCCGCATTATCTCTTCTTCGTCTGTCTCGCTCTTGCTTCCTGCTAGAGCGCCCCGGAGGCCGTAAAAAACTCTTTTCCCTTTACGATCCTAACACACCCTATTCTAAACAGGAAAATCCCACACGTGTAAACTGTCCCACCGGAACTCTGTAACGTGAACTTAGGTTCCGGGTGAATTATGTCAACCCACTACAACGGCGCCATTTAAGCCTCGGGGTTCAAAGTAACCTTCTGAATAAAATGCATTAAAAGTACAACTTGTTTTTTGTGAGCAAATTGTCAGAAGAATTGACTTTAAATGCTGATTGATTGGGTTTTAATGGTCCAAACAGCACCACTGCTTTGTGTAATCTCTGAGTCACATGGCAGAGTAAGAGAAAGGGTTTAGAGCCCTTTGACGCAGGTCACCCAGCGTACATTCCTACTAAAGCTCATAATAGTCACAAGCAACACAGCCAGAATAAGCAGCAGCCATAGTAGTGTTTCAAAATAGTATTTTTGTTGTTGTTCTTTTCTTCAAGATACCGCAGTGTATAAAAGTGAAACGTTTTTTGTTTTTTTTTGCCATTTTTCACATGTCCTGAGTGTTGTTAGTCACCTAAATGTTGAACAGAGGGTGTGTTTTATCGAAGTCAAATAACTTGTTTGGCATGCTCAAACATCCATCCATCCATTTTCTGAACCGCTTAGTCCCCACGGGGGTCGCGGGCGTGCTGGAGCCTATCCCAGCCGTCATCGGGCAGTAAGCGGGGGACACCCTGAATCGGTTGCCAGCCAATCGCAGGGCACACAGAGACAAACAACCATTTGCACTCGCACTCATACCTAGGGACAATTTGGAGTCTTCAATCGGCCTACCAAGCATGTTTTTGGGATGTGGGAGGAAACCGGAGTGCCCGGAGAAAACCCATGCGGGCCCGGGGAGAACATGCAAACTCCACACAGGGACGTGCTACCCAGTGCGCCACCGAGCCGCCACGCTCAAACATGGCGAATAAAAAACTCTTGAATCTTGAATCTTTAAGTGATCAAGTCATCACAAAAATCACGATAAAATCCTTATATAAGCCGCACCTGAGTATAAACTGCAGGGTTCAAAATTTTGGAAAAAAGGTTGCAGCTTATAGTCCGGAGTTTACAATACATACAGTCAAACCTCGGTTTTCGAGATGAGCCAAAAGGACCCGAGAAAACCCGACCGCGCGGCCCGGATGCCGACTGACTCCGTTCGTTATTGTATTTTCGTTACTTTGAGGATTGTGTTAACCCTTAATCATGCCTCCAAAGAAAGCAAGTGGGAGCAGTAAAGCCATCCTAAAACACAAAGACACTCTTAAAGCAACAGTGAGCGCCCGGTTGCGGTTGCGCAATCGGACCAAATTAATCTCCTTGCGCACTGAGGTCCACTTCAATTTTGGAAAGTACATCAGGACTTTAAAAATACTTTCTAAATTTCAGCGACGGCTCTGTCACGATAATGCGACCAGCGTGATGCAGTTGCGTGGTCGGCGGCGCCTTACGGTTGCGCGTTTGGTGGTGCGCTCCAGTTGTGCGATCGGAACAAAATGCGCAACTGAAAAAATGCTTTAAAAAGGCATTTTTTCAAGTTTTGGAACGGATTCAATTTTTTTCCATTAATTGTAATGGGAAAATTTGATTTATTTTAACATTTGACAACCTATTTACAAATTTGGTGTCACGGATGGAAATGGAGCCAGGATGACCAAATACAGCTTTTTCAATTCCAACCCTTAATGCTGTGCCAAGCAGGGAGGCAATGGGTCCCATTTTTATAGTCTTTGGTATGACCCGGCCGGGGTTTGAGGCCACGACCTTCCAGTCTCAGGGCGGACACTCTACCACTAGGCCACTGAGATGAGTTAGAAGGGACGATGAAGGGACAACGGGCAAACTAACTTAATTTCCTAACAAAACAACGGGACCGACCGACCGACAGGGCTGGCTAACAGACACAGAACAGAAAGACAGAGACATGAACAGAAAGTCATAAACGACGAGAATAATCCGACAGGGGAGTTAGAGGCAGACAGGAAATAAATACGCGACAGGTAACGAGAAGCAGGTGACTGTGATTACACTGATCGTGGGCAGACACAGACAGGAGGGAAGGGGAGAGTACACAGAGACGCGGACAAAAAACATGACAACATGGACACGTAGTAGGGCGTCCGGGGACGAGTCATGACATTTGGGGCTATTTACAGAGATGTTATTGCATGTGTGCTCACGTGTGTGTGTGTTTTGCTATTTACAAAGGATGTATTTGTGCGTCGCTGTATCCCGCATCAGAATATTCGTCAGATGACGGCGATTCATCCAAACTGTGGGACAAACAACTGCCAATCACTAAGTGTCTGCCCGAGCCGGTGGCTTTTAAAGCGGACCTCCGTGTCAGTCACGTCGTCATAGCCACCTCCTCTAAATTCACTCTATCATATTACTCTTCCACATTTACAATGAGCAACAGATTGCTCGATTGTAAGCGGCTTGAGAGCTGATCACTTCTGTTTTGCCATGTTCTCTTACTCTTGGACTTCTTCCTCCGAAACTCCACAACCACTCACTATTGTTGTATTTGAGCTGGGTCACCGCTTATGTCATCTCTTTATGAGCCAGCATGAACAACTCTTCCCTCAAGTGGTCACAGTTAACCACTGCAATGCTTTATACGCTTGATATCAACTCTTTGTATGCCAGCGATGAGAATACTCGTCATTGACATTAATGATGCAGGACCCTGTCGAGTATTCTTGTCAACTTGGTTTTATTTTATAAATGGGTAGATAAGACTCCCGGTCACCTTTTCACTTAAAATTGTTAGAATAGGCCTCTTTGGCCCAATTGATTAGCTAGGTAGCTTGGGCTATGCCGTTATATCGCTGTAACCCTTCTCTTGCTTCATTATCTTTTTCTTCTTTATGAGACTCTTTGCACGTACGTAGAAGTCACTCTCCGTTAAGATTTGTTCAGGGTCACACATTATCATACAGGCTAGGCAGAGTCGCATCCTTTCAGGAGGGTGGCCCAGAGTAGTATAAGAGCAGGAACCTTGGTGGTGGGAGTTAGACCTTCTTCTGCATCTCGCAGAGAAAACTCCACAGCTGTAAATCGATCATTCTGGCATACATTAAATAGTTAAACTGTGAAAGCTGCCTCTTTGTAATTACTCAAAGTCAAAGTCAAAGTCTGCTTTATTGTCAACATCTTCACATGCCGAGACACACAAAGAGATCGAAATTACGTTTTCCCTATCCCACGGTGACAAAACATATTACACGATAGACATACAATTAAACAACGAAATATAAAAAACAAGAAGGCACAAACAATAAATAATAAGAGTAACAATAAATAATAAATAAATAGATAACACAACGAATAAAAGCCAGTGTGCACACAGACAGTAAAAGTACAGGACGCTACGCAGAACGGGGAAGCGAGTTCAGGATCCTGACAGCCTGGAGTATGAAGCTGTTTGAGAGTCTGGTGGTGCGGGAGCGCAGGCTTCTGTACCTCTTCCCAGAGGGCAAAAGCTCGAATAAAGAGTGAGCGGGGTGACTCACATCACTCACAATCGTGGTCGCCTTGCGGGTGAGATGGGAGGTGTAAATCTCCTTCAAGGAGGGGAGCGAAGCACCAATAATCTTACCAGCCGTGTTCACTATGCGCTGCAGGGCCTTCAAGTTGTAGTCAGTGCAGCCGCCACCCCAAACAGCAATACAGCTGGAGAGGACGCTCTCAATGGTGCCGCGGTAAAATGTAGTCATGACGGCCGGAGGGGCGCTCACTCGCCTGAGTTTCCGCAGGAAGTACAGGCGGCGCTGGGCTTTCTTAGTCAGTGATGCGGTGTTGGTGGACCAGGAGAGATCCTCACTGATGTGCACCCCCAGGAACTTGGCGCTGCTCACTCTCTCCACCACAGCACCGTCGATGGTCAGCGGCAGGTGTTGGGTGTGACCCTTCCTGAAGTCCACAACAATCTCCTTGGTCTTGTCGACGTTCAGCAGGAGGTTGTTGTCCCTGCACCACGTGGTCAGAAGGTCGACCTCCAGCCTGTATTGAGTCTAGTCTCCCTTGGTGATGAGACCCACCAGAGTCGTGTCGTCAGCAAACTTCACTATACGGTTGTCGCTGTAGGTTGCAGTGCAGTCATGCGTCGGGAGGGTGAAGAGCAGCGGACTGAGCACACAGCCTTGAGGGGCCCCCGTGCTCAGCGTGATGCTGACGGAGATTTTGTCGCCAACACGTACTACCTGTGGCCTCTGACAGAGGAAGTCTAGTACTGTTAGCATAGCGGGTATTAAAGATAAAGAACTGGGAACAAACCTAACAAAATCAAATCTATAGGGCATTGTAGTTTTTAACTGACCACTTGATGGCAGAGTTGCTCTTGCTGGCTCAGCGAGGTGACGTAAACTGTAAGCCCACCCCACATGGGAGAACGAAGAATGAAGTTGTACAGTTATGGAGGAAGAAGTTAGACAGTGAGAGAAAATGGCAAAACGGAAGCGATTGGCTTTCAAGTAGCTTACAATTGAGCAAACTATTTGTTGCGTGTTGATTGCTAACATTTCTTAGCAAAGTGCCATGGTGCTGGGTAATGTTGGATGATGACGTGTGCTGTTGAAGTGTGTTGTTGGACTACAATACAAGCTTGTGAGTACGGATGGTCACCTCCAGTGTCTTCATTCTGGGCTAAATCGCTGTACCCCAAGTTATAACAAACTGGCGACAAGGTGGAGCCTATTGTTGTTTCGGCTTGAAGTCTGTCTTGGCCGAGTTTTTTTTTCCGTGAATGAGTAGCGCGTTGTTGTGGCTCTTGTTTAGTGGTGCCGCCGACAGTGGGAGGGACCTTCGTGTCCCACTGATTAACTACTGCCCCCTTAAGGTGGGCAGGTCCCAGCCAGTCTGCTTGCTTCTTAGGATGCAAGGAGCTTAGCGTGTATACACTTGACGGGTAGCTGAAAATAGTGTACCCACAAACCAGTGACGTGCGGTGAGGTTCATGACTGAGGAGGCACTGACTTTACCCCCCCCAGGGAAAATTTGTCCGACACCTAATAGCGTAAAAAAAAAAGGTTGGGGAACGCTGCTCTAGAGTAGCTTATTTATTATTTAATTTGAAGTGCTTTAATTAAAACCCCATATCGGCAGTCTTCACACATAAAAACACTCAATAAAGCACATAGAATCAAAAACTTGTTTTTGATCGTGCGTACCACTCCGTTTCAAAAGACATGCTCCGAAGTCCCATTGTCCGAATCAAACCTTTTAACTCCGGAGTTGGTCTTCCTTTATTGATGACCTCCTGCTTCGACCGAAAATCCATAGTTGAAAATTGTTTGTTTGCATATTGTTAGGCTACGGATTTTAGTTATTGATCTGACTCCAAATTGCGATCAACACTTAACACAAGAGTTATGTCCAAATCCACACACTCCCGCACCTAACAATTTTGCGAGTTTGTTCTGTCAAAGAGAAGACCAGCAGATCAATTAGGCCGAATTTACCAATTGTTTAATCCTGACAAAGCAAGCTAATACAGGCGCTTGAGTCCCCCGGGTCCCTCACACACTAAAGCTCGTGTTTTCTTCTGACCATCAAGAGACAACACATTCTTCCGGGTTGCCCAGTTTTAAAGAATCACAATATGAATATTCAAGCATGCAAAATATAGTGTGGTGATTGGTCGATGGTCATTCGCTGCTCAGTGCAGGTGTCTGGTCTCAGTTGTGGGCGGTTGGGTCTGGACCACCATGACGAGTTGTTATTTGCGTTCCTCACCGGCCTTGAGATGTCCTCCCTGTCTGGACCTTCTGTTCCACAATACTTTGTAGAAAAAAGTTCATACAGTTGCCTGCACATTCCTTCCCACTTATTATGCGACCACACTACTACTAGAAATTATATTGATATGATTATATATGTCTAACGCAGCCTTAATCAAATATGTTTGCAAACTGCCGAAAGTACATTTCCCTTTATTCCCTCTCATGACCTCATACTCTAGCAAGCAGCGACCACACTGTCGGTCCTTTCTCCCCTCCCCGCGGCTCATGTTTAGTCACCAGGGTATATTGGCTATTCTGTGACAACAGGCCAACGGCTTTCTCGATCAACCGGACAGTGAGTGATCTAATACATGAAATACAGCAACAACCGGGGCCTTTCAAGCTTCCGAACGTTTTCATCCAATCTGACCAAATATCGGTGTGTACACCTGAATGATCTTTCATCTTTTTATTCAGTGTCCTTAGTCCTTCCAACGCCTGGGTCAGTCGGCCCCCTGGTGCCGTGTTCGGGATGAAAGTACAGCATGCATCACCAAACATTCCGCACACATCATGTTCCTTAGCCAATAGCATGTCCAACGCAATTCTATTTTGGAACGACATCAATGACGTCGCAGCCAATTGTTCATGGACCGCTGCAAATGATTTAGCTGTATAATTACCCAGTCGTTGGACATTGTAATGAACGTAATTAATACGGTCAACATTTTTATTGGGGGTGATCTATAGGAAAATTCTTTCGAATCCCGAGGACACTTGATTAACGAGTTTATACTTATCTGGCACACCCCGGGGCATCCTATGGCATCAATATACGTATGTTGGATCGTTGTCGCTCAACCATGGGGGCAAAAGGTCTGTTTTGGCTCGCTTCAGGAGCCCTGCCAGTGGGGACTCCATGTTCCAATTGAGATTCTGTATTTCAATGGGGACAACCACCACAGGCATTATCAAAGACACGAGGGCACAGATCCCTGATGCATCCTTCGGCAAGCGATCATATAATTTGTTGTCACCACACCACAACCAGGTGTCACTGGTCTTCCTCTGCTCCTTCCATCACTGCTAGTTGAATTCTGGCATGTCCTGTTAAAGCTTAAAAACAAGTGAATTTGGGGAAAAAAAACTTTGTATATAACAATTACATATTTGAAACCTACTCACCCATTTTTATTTTACAACCTACTCACCCATTTTTATTTTACAACCTACTCACCCATTTCTATTTTACCACTCCCCCTTTTTACACATTCACCCAATGTGTTATTACGTATCAAAAGGAACCTGCAAAGCGTCCCCTCTCATCACCACACTCATTGTAGCCAGGCCCACGGAACCTCTAGCTCCCATCTGGGCCCCGGGACCGTCACTCCAAGTTCCTAAAACCTGACTGTCTACCACACACTCGGCAACACAAACAAAAATCATCGCACTCCTGTCAGTGAGCTTATATCCCTGCTGACAGCGGACATTTGTACACACAAAAACAGACATCAAGTATCAAAATTAGAAAAGTCATAAAATGAATCCTGGCGCCCGCGGATCATGTCCTGAAAACCATGTCATCAACAAGTTACCGTTTTTTTCCGTGTATAGTGCGCAATATTTTACTAATTTATTGTCCTAAAATCTGGGGTGCGTATTATACATGGGTACAAAAAAAAAATTTTAATTTTTTTTTTTAAATTTTTTTTTTTTTTTTTTAAAGAAAGTCATGGTACAACAAAACCAACAACAGGACTGACCGACAAAGTCGTGGAACAAAAAGACAGGGTGACATTACCAAAGACAGGAACAGAATGACAGTAACACATGCAATGATCCAACGGTGAGCGAGGGGCAGACAGGACTTAAATACAAAACACGTTACATCGATTGAGGTGACACAGGAAGAGCGGGGTGACACGAACAGAAACTATGGCAACCTAGACACATAGCAAAACTGGGGACGAGACATGACAAATCTCCCCCGAAATAAAACTCACCTTTCTTCTTGTTTGTTGTCAATCGCGCATCGCATTCAGCCATCCTGCCCAACACACTTAGTAAAATTCATAATTGACGACACATCGTTTGATGCGATGGTGCAATCCTTGATGGTGTGTTATTGTCAAATATTGTTTGTTTTTTAATCTCCATCGCGGACCGGACGTCATACGGAGGCCGCCATTACAGATGCGCAGAACGGTTGCGCAAGACACGTCAGCTATATAAAGAGCGAGAGTTCAGTTCTCCACCTATTAGTTTCAATTCACAGTTTAATTAGCAGTTTCAATCAGCAAATAACAAAATGCGTATTACAGGTAATATTTTATTTCACAACACTTTGCCTTGTTCCTTTCGTCTCTGCTGTTCACTTCAAACACGCTCCATACGACCGCAATGCTCTTGTATCAGACGCTCGCTCGATCACCTGCTAGTTTGCCGTCTGTCACAATGTACCCTACACAAATCCGAAACATTTGTTGCGGCTCCGATTCACGACGAGGGGCAAGTTTTGGTTTCCAAGGGTGTTTTTATTCCTCTTCAACGTCTCTCCCATACAGAGCCGCCTCTTTCCCGTGTGCGGACGGAGCGCGGTGGTGCGTTTAGGGGCAGTCGGAGAAATCAACGCCAACAAAAAAAATGACATCCAGCCTAGTTAAGACCATACCAAAGACTATAAAAATGGGACCCATTGCCTCCCTGCGTGTGTGACGATCTTTGGGACTTAAAAAATAAATAAAAAATAATAAAAAAATTTTTTAAAAATTGGGTGCGTATTATACATGGGTACAAGCTTTTTTCCAGCATCAGCATGCCATTTTTAGGGGTGCGTACTATACATGGGGGCGCACTATACACGGAAAAAAACGGTAATCGTAAAAACCAAAAGGGCAAGGGTTAACATATTCTTGTAAATTCAACACAAACCTTCCACGAACACAATCGACAACCTGCAAGAACGAAAACAAGTTACGCAAGCAGCGCGCAATCCGCTCCTTGGCTGGTGGCTGTTGCTGCAAAAAAATATATAAAAAAATTAAAGTCACACAGAAAAACAAAGCAGAGCGTGCTCTTGTCGCAAGCAAGCTCAAGCGTCAAACATTTGGTCACTGTCCACCTAGTCCGTCACCCCGTCGGGTGAGCTCAAAGTCGTCACACGTCAAATCGTCCAAAGTCTTGATGTTCGACACTAGTTCTGTCTTGTCTGACCATATCACTGAAATGGGCCTTCTACATCTCACTGTTTTGTTGTCGATGGTGCCCCTGAATAATCCTAAACCCCTATTTATGTAGTACAAAATTAGCCCTGATAAATCTTGCTTTTTCAAATCTGTAGCATCTTTATATTTTTCAGGTGAGAGGAATGTTATCCTCTGCTGTGATCACATCACCCCAACCTTGAATTATGTTAACCATTCACAATACACAAGCACCACACCACAAGCACAGTCTGGACATTCATACACCATTACAGACAAACTGTCATCCACACACTAACACACACATAAAACCCCATACAATATTAAATTGTAAAAGGAACCCTCCCTATGCAAAATTTTCTTCTCAATTAAAATTTCCTTTTTTTATTTTAAATTCAAAGTTAATATCTAATTGTCTGGTCTCCTGTCCTCTCATCGTTTGCCAATATGCATAATGCTGGAACATGATTTAACTCCCCATTTAGTTTGCTCACAGCTCACACTTAGACTATTTGACACTTTGTGTTGAGCTGTAACTTCAATATTTCCACCTTCCCATATTTCTTCCACTAAACAGTTCCATTTTGGTTTCAGTTTAAATTCATCCCTCCAAATAACTACCTCTGGCAAAGAACCAACAATTTATAGAGCACTCCCTTTTACTGTTACCTTGTTCCTTCATTCATCTCCTCACAAGCATAACTGACCCTCCTAAAAAAAAATAATGATAACAAAAATAATGTTTAAAAAATATATACACAGTTTCCTCCTGCCACTTACGCTATCACCTTGAAGATTATCGTTCTCATTTTTGTTGATGCCAATTCTTAGAATTAAAAGGAAATGCTTACTCTTGATAATGGAGTCACGCTATATCACAAATTTTGAAAACCTTCTTCCACAATTCCCCTTTGTACCTATCAAGACCAATTAGAAATGTTTTTGCTGTCATGATCATCATTGTGGCCCTCACACTTATTGTTCCTGTACTTTAAATTGTCAATTTTTGTACATTTGAAGCCCTTTGAGACTTGCTTGTGGGCTATGTAAATAAACTTGACTTGCCTTGACTTTATTATTATTCAACTTCTTCTGCATTCTTCTGCCTCTTTTTTATTTATTTATTCATTTTATTTAACTTAACTACTTCTACGAATTCATCTGATTCACTTCATTCCACTTTTAACACATTCCAAATATTCATACCAAATATTCTAAATATTTACGGTTTTCGAGAAATTTACAAATTTTAAGCCAATATTTCACCATTCATTCTTCAACGCACTTTCAATATTTCTCATTCTCTTCCACATAATTCCTCCAATTCACCTTCTTTCACTTTCCAATTCACCTTCTTTCACTTTCTAGATTAAAATTTCACATTTTCACTTTCAACATTGCGGTAAAAATTCCCTTCTAATTTCTAATTAATTTTTTTTCACTGACTTAACCCATTTCAATTCTTTAACTGTTCATCTTATGCCTACCTATTCCAAAACTTCCCACTTGTGAAAAATATCAAATTTCAACTTTTTCAATAGTCCAGCCTGGAGGAGATTAGGGCGTGGACGAGCTTTTCTGCATCAAAGAAGGTCAGGAAAGGGCGGAGTTTAGAAATGTTTTTGATATGGAAAAAGCAGGTTTTATACAGATGTTTGATGTGGTTGGTAAAGGTAAGATGTGGGTCGAACTTCACCCCGAGGTTGGTAACAGAGGTGGAGAGGGAGTTATCTTGACCATGGAAGGAGATGGTGGTTATGGGTTATGACTGGATCTGGTGAGGGGTGCCAATTTGTATGGCTTTGGTTTTGGAACTGTTCAGTTGAAGGAAGTTGTAACTCATCCACGCCCTAATCTTCTCCAGGCAGTTGGAAAGGGCCTGTGTGGGTGATGATGAGGGCACCGGAGTGGAGCGTGGATTGGGGTCAGTCCGGAGGTATAACTGGGTGTCATCGGCATAGCGGTGAAAAGAGATGCCATGTCGGCTGGTGAGCTGACCCAGGGGGAGCATGTACAGAATAAAAAGGAGGGGTCCTAGGACAGATCCTTGAGGGATACCACACGTGACAGGGGCTGTATTTGACTTGGAGAAGCCCAGGCTGACGTACTCTGTCCTGTCAGCGAGGTATGAGATGAACCAGTCCAGTGTGGAGAGATGGAGACCAATGTTGGTGTGGAGACGGTTAAGGAAGATGGTTGACGGTATCAAAGGCTACTGAAAGATCAAGGAGGATGAGCAGGGAGGGAGAACCAGAATCAGCGGAGATGAGGAGGTCATTGGTTACCCTCTGCGGTGCTGTCTCTGCGCTATGTGCAGTGCGGAAACCAGACTGGAAGATTTCAAATAGTGAGTGGTGTTGAAGGTGTTCCTGTCAAAGTCAGCTTTATTGTCAATTTCTTCACATGTCAAGACACACAAAGAAACAGAAATTACGTTTTCTCTATCCCACGGTGACGAGACATATTACACGATAGACATACAAGTAAACGACACAATAAAACAAGAAGGCACAAACAATAAATAATAAGAATGATGAATAAATAATAAATAAACAGATAACACAATAAATAAGGAGAGCAAAACGGAGCCAGTGTGCATACAAAAGACAGTAAGCGTAGCGCAAAAGTACAGGACGCTACGCAGAAAGGGGAAGCGAGTTCAGGATCCTAACAGCCTGGAGTATGAAGCTGTTGTTGAGTCTGGTGGTGCGGGAGCGCAGGCTTCTATACCTCTTCCCAGAGGGCAGAAGCTCAAACAAAGAGTGAGCGGGGTGACTCACATCACTCACAATCGTGGTCGCCTTGTGGGTGAGATGGGAGATGTAAATGTCTTTCAAGGAGGGGAGTGAAGCACCAATAATCTTACCAGCCGTGTTCACTATGCGCTGCAGGGCCTTCAAGTTGTAGTCAGTGCAGCCGCCACCCCAAACAGCAATACAGCTGGAGAGGACGCTCTCAATGGTGCCACGGTAAAATGTAGTCATGACGGCCGGAGGAGCGCTCGCTCGCCTGAGTTTCCGCAGGAAGTACAGGCGGCGCTGGGCCTTCTTCGTCAGTGATGCGGTGTTTGTGGACCAGGAGAGATCCTCACTGATGTGCACCCCCAGGAACCTGGCGCTGCTCACTCTCTCCACCACAGCACGTCGATGGTCAGTGGCAGGTGTTGAGTGTGACCCTTCCGGAAGTCAACAACAACCTCCTTAGTCTTGTCGACGTTCAGCAGGAGGTTGTTGTCCCTGCACCACGTGGTCAGAAGGTCAACCTCCAGCCTGTACTGAGTCTTGTCTCCCTTGGTGATGAGACCCACCAGAGTCGTGTCGTCAGCAAACTTCACTATGCGGTTGTCGCTGTGGGTTGCAATGCAGTCATGCGTCAGGAAGGTGAAGAGTAGCGGACTGAGCACGCAGCCTTGGGGGGACCTTGTGCTCAGCGTGATGCTGGCGGAGATCTTGTCGCCAACACGTACCACCTGTGGCCTCTGACAGAGGAAGTCCAGTAGCCAGTTGCAGAGGTAGGTACTGAGGCCCAGCGTGTCAAGTTTGCTGCTGAGGCGTTGTGGCACAATGGTGTTGAAGGCAGAACTGAAGTCCACAAACAGCAATCTCACATACGAGTCCCTTCTCTCCAGGTGGGTGAGCGCCGAGTGGAGGGCAGAGCAGATAGCATCCTCAGAGGACCGTTTGGCTCGGTACACAAACTGGAAGGGGTCAACGGTGGGGGGGAGAACGGATCGGATGTGCTCCATGACAAGCCGCTCAAAGCACTTCATGATGATGGGAGTAATGCCACGGGGCGGTAGTCATTGAAGCAGGACGGAGCGGGTTTCTTCTGCACAGGTACGATGGTGGCAGCTTTGAAACATGACGGGACGACCTGCTCCAGGGAAGTGTTAAAGATGTCTGTGAAGACATCCGTCAGCTCACCAGCGCAGTCCTTCAGCGCTCGACCCGGGATGTTGTCAGGGCCCGCCGCCTGTTGATAGCGGCAAGCGCCCTCCTCACGCTGTCGGCGAAGAGGCACAGGGGCAGCTCGTGTGAAGGGGGAGTAACCTTCAGCGGGCAAGTGCTCTTCTGAGCGTCGAAGCGAGCAAAGAAGCGGTTAAGGTCATTGAGCAGACGGACGTCCCCTTCACAGCTCCCGCGTTGCGGGCTTGTAGTCCGTGATGGCCTGAATGCCCTGCCAAAGGCTCCGTGCGTCCCTGCTGTCCTTGAAGTGGGTGGTAATTTTGCAAGAGAACGCCCTCTTTGCTTCTTTGATGCCCCGGGACAGGTCGGCCCTCGCAGTCCTCAAGCCAGCCTCATCCCCCGCTCTAAAGGCTTTGTCCCTGGCCCTCAGCAGCCTGAAGACAGCCCCCGTCAGCCATGGCTTCCGGTTAGCCCGAGTGACGATGGATTTTGAGTGAGTCACATCATCAATGCACTTCCTGATGTAGAAGGAAACAGAGTCAGTATACTCCTCAATGTCTGTCCGATCGTCGCAAGTGGCAGCCCTCCTAAACATGTCCCAGTCAGTAGAGCCAAAGCAGTCACGAAGCGCATCAGAGGCACCCTTAGGCCACACCCGTACCCGCTTTCGAACCGATCTGGATGCTCTCACCATTTGTCTGTATGCGGCCAAAAGCATAACAGTGATATGGTCAGAAAGGCCAAGATGGGGGAGGGGGGCGGCTTTGAAAGCTTCTTTATGCGAAGAGTAGACCAGGTCCAGGAAGCTGTCGCCACGCGTAGGAAAATTAACATGCTGGTGAAGCCTCGGAAAAACAGACTTCAGATTTGCATGATTAAAATCCCCAGCGAAGATGGTGAAACCGTCAGGGTGCGTTGTCTGTTGTTCACTGACAGCCTGGTACAGTTCACTAAGAGCCGTGATCCTGTCGCCTTCGATGTTGGAAGGCGGGATGTAAACCGCGACCAGCAGAATCGCGGTAAATTCCCTTGGCAGTTAAAAAGGACGGCACTTAATGATCACAAACTCTGCCAGTGGCGAGCAGTAATGCATACCACTACAGAGTCCCGGCATCATTCGTCACGGATGTAGACGCATATTCCACCACCACGAGATTATCCCCCTTGTACAATGGCCCGGTCCGCCCGATTGCACGCTAGCCGCTCCAGATGTACGGCAGAGTCCGGAATGTTGACGGTCAACCAAGTCTCAGTAAACACGAGCACACAGCAGTCCCGCACTGTCCGGTTTGTAGATCGCAGCAAGCGAATGTAATCCATTTTGTTGTCCAGCGATCGAACATTCGCCAGAAGAATGGAAGGCACGAGCAGGGTTGGCCGCCAGCCTGGCCCTCTTCAGCCTCCTCGCACACAGCTTTCGACGCTTCCCAACTGGGGGAGGAATAGCAGAAGAGCCCGGCGACGCTTCAGGACGTAGCAGTCCGAGCTCCTTTAATGTCCCCGCATCAAAGTCCAAAACTCGACCTGTGTGGCAACAGCTTTTTCAAGGACTTTGGACAGGAATGGAAGAAGAAAGATGGGCCGGTAGTTGGAAAGACATTCTGGGTCGAGGCTGGGTTTTTTCAGGAGAGGCTTGATAACGGCGGTTTTGAGTGATGGCGGGACATGGCCTGAGTTTAGTGAGTGGTTTATTATTTGTGTGATAAGAGGGCTTATGGCAGACAGGTTATATTTTATGAGAGTTATAGGTATGGGGTCCAAGGGGGAGGTAGAGGGTTTCATTTTTTTGATGGAACTCTCAACTTCGGACTGAATGGCAGCAGCAAAGGTGCTGAAAGGTGGAGGTTGAGGGCAGGCAGATTGAAAAGATGGTGCTGGGGAGCCTCAGAGCTGAGATCAGATGAACGTTTTTAGAGTGGTGCTCACTCTAACTTATTTGCAAGAACCTAACGGGAGCCAGTATGCCCATAGAGCATTTGCAAGTGGAGAAATCGTTCGTCACTGTGCATACAGCGATGTTCGAACGAAGTCTGACTTTGGATTCTTGCAAGAGCATGTTTATTGAAAGAAGCAGGGTGGGGGTGAGATTGGACATGTTTGGTGGTCACCGCAGCAACTGGTTAATCGGTGTCGATGGTCCCAGCTCATTGTTTTACAAGGTCGTGGAAACAGAAACTAGTGTAGCATTTTAGATGACTAACTAAGCAAGAATGTTTCTACCCTATTTGCAAAGTTTCAACAACTGAATAGTTAAACTTTTCAGAGTCAAGGAAAGGTAAAAGGTTTAAACAAAGTTAATAATTCTAGTCTACATTCCAACATAATCATACGATAATTTGTCAACCCTAACATATCCCTCCTGTTTATCATATGATTATGTCAACCCAACCAACCAATCAAACAAATGCAAGAAAATATAATGAAGAAATAAAAGAAACACAAACAGTACATTATTGTATACACTTGCGAAGCATTTTCAATGGTCAAATCATTAAGTTTTTTTAAAACCCGTTCAGCTAATCAGCATTATCGCAACCTTCTTTCCGCAGCACATTAACATCATCAAATTCGACATGCCCGAGATGTTGTGTTTGCACGTCAACTACGGTAGAAGACAAAGATCTTGATACAGCTGACTTCAAATATGAGATAACACAGGTTGTAAATGAGCACAACAATACCAGCACAACAAGAACAGGAGTCACAAGTTTCAACAGCAGATGCCACCAGGCGCCAGAAAATAGCCATGAAAAGAAATCTCACTGATGTGGGCCCTTGTCCTCCGACATGGCCTGCTGTAAATTCTTCTGTGAGTTCATGGCGTCGTTGACGTGAGTGTCATTAAGTCCAAGACTGCAACTCCCAAAAAACTTGTGTGGAGGAAGGGGGGGAGTTTGGAACACACATAGCATCCTTCCTGTGTGTGGGATCTCACAGTGAACTTTACATACTGGTACCAAGTGCTGGTTTCGTATGGGTTGCTGGGGTCCCATGACCAGTCCTCAAAGTTCTCATCATGTGACCATCTTTTTCCTCGGTTGACATTGTCAATCGGTCTATTCAGATGAGCCCATAGACCAGGGGTGGGCAAACCTTTTGACTCGCGGGCCGAACTGGGTTCTAAATTTGGACCGGAGGGCCGAACCAGGAGCAGATGGACGTAGTGTTTGTGTGAAGTAATATAAGCGACCTGTAAAGGTCATTGGATAAAAGATTTTGGCTTTTAGTAGGTAGTAAAGCATGGATATTCGAAACAAGTTTTTTGAAAACAAATGCATTTATTAACAGCATTAAAAAAAAAAAATCACAAAAAAACTGCTGTCAGTGATTCTCATAAAATACGACACTGTTATTATGAATCAGTCTCCATCACTTCAGTGCCTGCAGGTCAGATTAATGAAAGATGTTTATCTTATGAGATCACATAAAACGGCAAACATTCTGACCAAATATATCATCTTGAAGAATCGGTGAAAGCACACCTCCAAATAGTAATCAAAACGGCAACACAGTGAGGGGTATCTGAACATCAGAGCAGAGTTTTAACTCACAAACACCTGGTAACAGAGGTGAGGAAACGGGAAACTTAAGAACTTTACAGGTTAAGAATAGTCGCAAACAGGTGGTGCATCAATGTCCTTGAGCATCCTGCCTTGTTTGAAAATGAGAATGGTCGCTAGTTTCAATCCCTGCTATGTGTACAAATCATATTCAAAATGCATTTTTTTACAACAAACTTGAGAGCCTTCCCTTCATTTTCAGTGGGAACAGTGTTGTTGGTCTCCCTTTTTTGCTAGTGCATCATAGTCTGGAGTAAAATTTGTTGTGGCAATTCTTAGGAGAGATCCGAGGTGTTGGTCCGTTTACCTCGATCTGTGACGGATTGATGTTGATGCTCATGTGGCTGAACGTCATGTCGCGTACGTCGAGCCAAATTGGCCACTCTTTTTTAAACACTCGGCACTGTGTCCACCTTGCTCTTCCTTGGCGACTCATTTTAATAGAAGGATTCCAGGGGAAGGTTTGTGGGTGGCTTTAGCGTAAAACTGTATCTAAAAGCTCAGCGTGCAAATTACAAGAATGCTGTCGTCACAGCCCACGCTCTAAATTCGGGACTGATACAAATAGAGCGCGAGTGCGCCATGTCCGTACTACTGAGTACGTACACACACTTGTGAGTGCGCACCGAGCTTTCTGACACGGCTTCCGGTAGTAAATGCGCAGGCGAGCTGTTCCCCATCTACTGGGGAAACGCAGTCATTGCAGGCAAAATGACCAAAAGAAATGTTTAATGATACAATTTATTCAGGGTTGGCGGGCCGGATTAAACTGTTCCGTGGGCCGGATGTGGCCCGCAGGCCGTAGTTTGCCCACCCCTGCCATAGACCATAGCACGCTCCAACCACAACGCAGGAGATGATCCACCTGGCATAAGGAGCCCCATTGCTACTAGGATGGCAGAGACACCGGTATATCCCATTGCCTGTCAGAGTGGGGATCGTTGAATTCCTCATTAACATTGAGACGCCCCACCCTAAATGACGAGGCCCCTTTGTAGTCAGGCTTCCCTACCACTTCGAAAATAGGGTCCAGCACTCTCTGTAACTTGCAGTGGCTGAGGTGAATCCAGCAATTTTCAGTGCAGTGGGGTTAGTCAGCAAGACTTGGAATGGTCCCTCACACTGTGGCTGGCCCAGTTTGTCCTTTTTGACGACCTTTATGTCATCCCAGTCTCCTGGCTTGGAGTGGGTGTTGACCTGTGGGGAAGAAAGATCAGGCGGCAGTAAATTTGCATTTGTCACATCTTTCAGTTTGAGTACTCTGATCATGCTATCTGCCAAGGACTGTTCTTGGTCTGCTTTTTGCAAATCTTGTATCATTCGCCAGTCAATTTTATTGCCCTTTAGAACTAGGCAAATAGGAGTGTTTTCCAGCTGGGCCTTTCAGCAATTTTCAGTGCAGTGGGGTTAGTCAGCAAGATTTGGAATGGTCCCTCACACTGTGGCTGGCCCAATTTGTCCTTTTTGACGACCTTTATGTCGTCCCAGTCTCCTGGCTTGGAGCGGTTGTTGACCTGTGGGGAAGAAAGATCAGGCGGCAGTAAATATGCATATGACACTGTTAGGGTTTACAGAATATCTTCATCGTATGATTATGTTGGAATGTAACCTATAATAATTTACCTTGCTTGCCCTGTCTTAACAAAAGTAGTAAAACAAAGTGCTAAGATCTTTTCAACTGATTGACTAGCAGAGGAAGCAATCAAAGTTGCTTTGTTTACACAACGTCGTAAAAGACCCCTTGCTTTGCTTTAATCAGCCGGCCAGGGGCTTCACCCCATCCTGTCTTCCCACCCCCCCCCACTTTCAACCCCACTCTGTTTCTCTCAATAAATATGCACCTGATGAGGCCTGAGTCAGATCTCATTCGACCATCTTGTCTCAAGTGTGGTTGTTAGGGTTTGCAGAATATCTTCATCGTATGATTATGTTGGAATGTAACCTGTAATAATTTAATTAGTTTGTCCTGTCTAGACAAAATTAGTTTACCACTGATTGACTAAACTCAGAGGAAGCAATCAAAGTTGCTTTGTTTACAGAAAGTCGTAAAAGGCCCCCTGCTATGCCTTGATCAGCAGGGGGGCGTCTCCAGCTCAACCTGTGTATTCCCAAACCCCCACTTTCAACCCCACTCTATTTCTCTCAATAAATAAACGCCTGACGAGGCCTGAGTCAGACTTCATTCGACCATCGCTGAGAGCACAGCGACGAGTGAACTCTCCACCCGCAGGTGTCTAAAACGACTAACTTGTCTCCAGTGTGGTCCTTGCAAAATAAGTTAGAGTGAGCACCACCCTAACATTTTTGGTGCCGAAACCCGGGACCCTCATACCCGCCATCTGGCTGACGGAGGACGACGCGCTGTACACCATCGACGGGCCAGCGTCCTTGGAGGACCTGGTAACGAAAGACCTGGGAAGGAAGTTCTTCGCTGGGGCAGCATCTTAGGTCTGCCTTCGTCTGTCAGAAGTGGATTGACGGGAACCCGGCAGCGCAGCGGACCAAGGGAGACAAGTAAGTCATAGAAAAGAGCGCAGATACAGCTTTGGTTTGTCCGAGCTATGAGATACAGCTTTGGTTTGTCCGAGCTATGAGATACAGCTTTGGTTTGTCCGAGTTATGAGATACGGCTTTGGTTTGTCCTAGCTATGAGATACATCTTCGATTTGTCCGAGTTATGAGATACGGCTTTGGTTTGTCCTAGCTATGAGATACATCTTCGGTTTGTCCGAGTTATGAGCTACGGCTTTGGTTTGTCCGGGCTATGAAACAGCTGGGATTCTAGTCCCAGTGGAAGGAACGGGCTAAGAAAAGGGAGTTTCTTTTTCCTAATTGAAGAAGGGCGTAGATTCTCTTTTTTTTTTGTCTGTTTTTCCAAGCTGTTTGCATGAAAGTTGTGTGGTTGAGTGTGCGACTGGTAGGATAAATTGACTGCAGAGAGAATTTGGTCAGAGGTCAATTTAAACCTGCATTGAAGATCCTCAAAGTAAAGAAAAGAAAAAAAAGAAATAAAAAATTGTATAAACCTAGAAAACCGAAGTAAGATGGGAAATAAGAACGGTAGATCCCTAGCTCTTGAAGGAGATGAGAAGTACATGGCGAGTAGATTTCTTAATTGTATGCAATACATGCCAAAGTGGAAGAAAAAGTTTGGAGTAGAAGCAAAGTTGAAAGTGGAAGTCTGGCAGGTAGTGGTTGATGTCTTGGAGGAGAGTGTGAAGAGGAAGTCAAAGGGACTGAAAAAGAGTAGTAAAGAGAAGGAATTGATTTGTGCTAGAATGTGGTTGAGTGCTTCACAAGAGAGAAGAGAACAAATCCAAAAGACAAAAGATAGAAAGTTGAGAAGTGATGAGGCTGCATCTATGTTTGTCAGGCCGGAAGACAACGAGGCCGGCGCACTGTCCCGGCCACGGCTCCGGCCGCAGCTGGAAATGCAGCTCAAGCGGAGCAAGAGAGATCTTCCGCTCGTATGCAAAACTTGTATCCAGGTTTAACAGACCTGCACCCTCCCCCATATAACAGAAAGAAAAGTCAGTGTCACATTGCTAGAAGTCCTGTACAAACAAGAAGTTTGACCACTGCTGCTAGGTTTTCCCAAAATTTGGACAATGTTGATGTGTGCCCAATGATACAGGTGCCAAACCCTATTGTAGGGGAAGGCCAACCTCCACATACGTATGTTTTTCGGCCATGGACTTTGGAAGAGGCAAGAAAAGCAGTTGAAGGGGTTACCCCTGTTGCTGAAGACCCAGATAAATGGGCAGAAGACATGGCTGGGATCATACATTCTTATAGACTGAATGGACATGAGGCAGGAGAAGCTGCAATGTCTTCTTTGGGAAAAGACTGGGCAAAGGTTAGAGGTCATTATACAGGTAGAAATAATCAAGGGCCTTTTCCCTATCCCGGTGGGGGAAATCAATTGGTAGGGGAGTATGCAGCACAATGGAATGATCTTGTGCAAAGAGTGAGAACTCTATTTCGAAGACGAGCGAATTATGGTCATTTGGCAGGAATTAAACAGAAGCCTGGGGAAGATACTGATGATTTTCGCTTAAGATTTGAAAAAGAGTTCAGGGTGCATAGTGGCATCCCATTCAATGATGCAGCTGAGAGTGCTTATCAGCAACAACTTAAAAATGCGCTCCTTACTAATTTCCGCCCTGAAATCGGCAACTGGGTGAGGAAACATTTGGTGGAAGTAGATGTTGCAAGTGTGACAACAACTATGCAATGGGCCAGACATGCTGAAAAAGTGATCAAAAGAGGCAAAAGTTCTGATGTATTTCATCTAGGCGATGATGATGATGTTGACCTAGATGAAGATACAACAGTCTTCTTTCATGGGTCCCAGCAGGCAAGAGGAAGAGGTAGAGGCCAACAAGGTCGCAGGCCTCCATATAATTCAAAACCCCCACCAGATTCAGAGACCTGTTGGAACTGTGGTAGACGAGGACACTTGGCAAGATCGTGTCGTTTTGCAAAACAATACCAATCAAAGGGTGGAGGAAATGGCAGAGGAAATGGCAGAGGAAAAGCCAAATTCTCAGCATGACTAGATTGCCCCCCTGTGATCTCTTGTCCTCCTACAGAGGAAGAGATAGTAGATGTCCATGCAGCATGGGACATTTTGAATGCATTGAAAGAAAAACCATATGTCACCTTAAACATTGGAGGAAGTATAGTAGAGTTTTTGTGTGATACCGGAGCGTGTAAGACCGTAATAAAAACTAAAGTCCCAAATCTTAAGGCCTCCCAAAATACTATTTGGGTAAAATCAGCTGATGGGCAGGTACACAAGGAGAGTATCTCCAATCCAGTCGTAGTGAGAGATGATGAAACGGGAGTCATAGCTTCAGTCTCCATTGTGCTATCCCCAAAATGTCCCATAAACCTTCTGGGACGAGATCTGATGACTAGATTGGGAATTGCAATAATTCCAGTAAAAGATGGCATGCGAGCATGTAGAGTGAGAGATGTGGACTCATATGCTGCACAAGCAGGTGAGCGGATTTTCTGTTCCTTTGACGTCTCTGCTGAACAGAATCCCAAGCTACCAGGCGATTTGCTGAGTGAAGCCCGAAAACAATTGACACGACCTGAATCAGAAATGCCTTGTGATCAATTACATGTCCCCATGAATATCCTCACTGACCCACATGATGACTATATTGAAAGTTTTCTCAGTGACACAGAAGTAACTTTAACAATCACTGCTCTGTACACTGATCGCAGGTCATTTGCAGCTGCTGCTGTGCTTCTACCCGCTCCTCAGGATGACAAATACAAGTTGTCGGCTGTACCCCACATTACATTGTTTAAACCTCACAGTATAACATGGGCAGATGTGGGTTGCCGGATTAAACTTGCTGATTCTGTCACTGATTATGAGGATAAAGGTGATGGGTGGAGCTACAGTACCAGTTGTGACATGTGGACGCGAACTGTGTGTGAAGTAGGTGTTGGTAGGGCAGGCGCGTATGCGCGTCCCTGACTAGTTAACATTTGTTTGAATGAAAAGGAGGAGGGGGAATTGGCTGGGCTTCGTGACGAGCTGTGGACAAAGGGGCCATCTGATGTAGGACAGTTAACATCCATTCCGCCAGTGCAGATCAAACCAAGATCAGAGTGGCGTCCAAGAGTTAAGCAATATCCTTCAAAACAGGAGGCAATAAACGGGATTGCCCCTGTTATAAATGATCTTTTGTCAGGAGGAATCATTAGGAAATGCTCGGATTCTCCTTGCAACACCCCTATTTTTCCAGTTCGAAAGGCCAATAAAATTGATTGGCGAATGATACAAGATTTATGAGCAGTGAATGATGCAGTACAGACAAGAGCACCTAATGTGCCTGACCCACACACACTTCTGAACACTTTGAAACCTACCCAGAAGTTTTTCACGGTAATTGATCTTAGCAATGCGTTTTTCTCGGTGCCAATTCACCCAGACTCACAGTTCTGGTTTGCGTTCACCTTTAAAGGGCAAAGTTATACGTACACCAGATTGCCACAGGGATTTGCTGATAGTCCAACTATTTTCATGCAAGCTATCATGGCCTGTTTGGCTGATTTTCAGATTTCAAACAAAAGCCAACTTCTAGTTTATGTAGATGATCTCCTGGTGGCCTCTGAAACTGAAGCTGCTTGCAGGGAAGACTCCGTAGCATTGTTACGCTATCTCTGCAAAACAGGGAATAAAGTGAACAAGAACAAACTCCAATGGGTCAGACAGGAAGTGAACTATTTAGGTCACACGTTGACAGCTTCTGGAAGACAGATACAGAAAACCAGAAAGCAAATCATTGCAGATGCACCAAAACCGGAGACGAAAAAACAAATTATGCCATTTTTGGGGCTCTGCAATTACTGCAGAGCATGGATCCCACATTATGCGGAAAAGACGCAACCGCTGTTAGATATTGCGCATAGAGTCCCCATGGCAATGACAGAAAAATTAATGTGGACTCCGGAAGCAGACGATGCTTTTGTAGTGCTGAAACAGGCTCTGATGGAAACCACATCTCTTATCTTGCCGGACTACAATAAAACCTTTGTACAAACAGCAGACTGCAGGAATGGTTTTATGACCTCAGTGTTGCTGCAGAGACATGGCAGCAAACTACGACCAATTGCATTTTATTCGAAAAAATTGGATCCAGTGGGTCAATCCTTGCCAGACTGTGTCCAAGCAGTATGCGCGGCAGCGCTTGCAGTGAGACAATCTGCAGATGTGGTGCTCTTTCACAAAATGGAGTTGCTAGTTCCGCATGCTGTAGATGTGTTGCTACTGCAAAGCAAGATGAACTTTTTGTCACCCGCCAGACACCTATCCTACACTGCTACGCTTCTGTCACAACCACACATTGTGATAAAGAGGTGCACAGTCCTTAACCCAGCAACGTTGATTCCGTTGCCGGGGGGGATGGTACACCACATAACTGTTTGGATGCTACAGAACATCTACAGCTGCCCAGACAAGATTTAATTGACACACCACTTGACAAAGGGGAAAAGTGGTTTGTGGATGGGTCATGTTCAAAGGATCCTAGAGGGAACAATCAAAGTGGGTATGCAATTGTGAGATTGCCAGACCAAATTGTTGAAGCAGAGAAGCTTCCATACAACAACTCAGCGCAGGCGGCTGAGCTGATTGCACTAACAAGAGCTTGTGAATTGGCGGAAGATAAGGAAGTCACTGTATACACAGACGGTCAGTATGCGTTTTCTACTCTGTTCTATTTTGCAAAACAATGGGAGCGCAGGGGGATGACAACATCAACTGGTAAGCCGGTTACCCATGCCTCCTTGTTAAAAGACTTCTTACAGGCCATTCAGTTACCTGCTAAACTAGCTGTGTGTAAATGTGCTGCTCACACCACAGGCACAGATGAAGCCTCGAATGGAAACAGGTTAGCAGACAGGATTGCTAAGGAAGCAGCGGCAGGGAAACATGGCCATGAATTTTTTTTAATAGATTCAGAGGACACGCAACTCATAGATAAGACTATACTGACAGATATGCAGGGCAATGCTCCAATGGTGGAAAAACGAATGTGGACAACAAAAGGTGCGATAGCGGATACAGATAGTATCCTCCGCATCAATGACAAACCTGTTTTACCTAAATCACTTTTTAAGGCAGCAGCAATTGCGACGCATGGGCCGTGCCATGTGTCGACAGGAGGGGATGAGGTCCATCATACATCAACATTTCACTACCTTTGGTTTGGATGTTTACTTAAAAAAAATGTGTAAAGCATGTCCCGTTTGTGTGAAATATAATTCACAAGGAAACATGAGACCTAAGAGAGGCTCATTTCCAAAACCGTCGTACCCATTTCAAATCATGCACATGGATTTTATTGAGCTCACACAAAGTGGACCTCACAAATACTGCCTAGTGATGATTGATGCATTTTCCAAATGGGTGGAAATAGTTCCATCTAAACATGCAGATGCCTTAACAGTGGCAAAAGCCATTTGCAAAGCCATCATACCGACTCATGGCATTCCCCAAACCATTTACAGTGATAATGGTCCACATTTTGTGAACCAAGTGGTACAGAACATGGCTGTACACCTTGGGATGACGTTAAAAAACCACTGCGCTTATCACCCTGCCAGCGCTGGCCTGGTTGAACGAGCAAACTATACTATCAAAAGCAGGTTGAAGAAATGCATGGAAACAACAGGCAGACCTTGGCCGGAGTGCCTAGACTTAGTAAAGCTCTATATGAGAATTACTCCCACTTCAGAAGGGCTAACACCTTTTGAAATCATCCACGGGAGGCCATATAGACTACCTGTGTTCCATGCAGATTTACAAAAGGCAGATGAAGAACAGTCTTTGGCAGATTTCATGGTCAGAACGCTCAGACTGACAGAGGTGTCAAATGCAAATTTACTGCCGCCTGGTCTGTCATCCTCACAGGTCGACAACACCATCAATCCAGGAGACTGGGTCTACATCAAAGTCATCAAAAGAAAGAACTGGGCCAGCCCACGGTGGGAGGGACCATTTCAAGCCTTGCTGACTACCCCCACTGCAGTAAAGATCGCTGAACGGCCCAGCTGGATTCACCTCAACCACTGCAAGCTACAAGGAGTGCTAGACCCCTAATTCAAAACGTGGATTGCGTAGATGCTGTTTGACTCGGCATTGCTTTACGGAAACTTGATGATTTGACCATCGGAAATGCCTTGCAAGTGATGGATTCAATGATGTACCGTTTCTGTGTTTTTCTTTTTATTTTTTTATTGATAACAGTCTGGTCGCCTAAGGCAGAGGGACCGTGTAACTCTTTTCCTGCACATAATCTGGCCGCAGGTTTTTAAGTTGCACATACTTTGGACTGGAGTATTGGGGGAAAAACCTCACATGAAGTTATTGTTTTCATTTCATTGATTTCATTTTCTTACTTATGTTTGATTGTTCGGGTTTGACATAATCATATGATAAAACAGGAGGGATATGTTAGGGTTTGCAGAAAATCTTCATCGTATGATTATGTTGGAATGTAACCTGTAATAATTTAATTAGTTTGTCCCGTCTAGACAAAATTAGTTTACCACTGATTGACTAAACTCAGAGGAAGCAATCAAAGTTGCTTTGTTTACAGAAAGTCGTAAAAGGCCCCCTGCTACGCCTTGATCAGCAGGGGGGCGTCTCCAGCCCAACCTGTGTATTCCCAAACCCCCACTTTCAACCCCACTCTGTTTCTCTCAATAAATAAACGCCTGACGAGGCCTGAGTCAGACTTCATTCGACCATCGCTGAGAGCACAGCGACGAGTGAACTCTCCACCCGCAGGTGTCTAAAACGACTAACTTGTCTCCAGTGTGGTCCTTGCAAAATAAGTTAGAGTGAGCACCACCCTAACAGTGGTTCTTGCAAAATAAGTTAGAGTGAGCACCACCCTAACATACACATCTTTCAGTTTGAGTGCTTTGATCATGCTATCTGCCAAGGACTGTTCTTCGTCTGCTTTTTGCAAATCTTGTATCATTCGCCAGTCAATTTTATTGCCCTTTAGAACTAGGCAAATAGGAGTGTTTTCCAGCTGGGCCTTTCAGCAATTTTCAGTGCAGTGGAGTTAGTCAGCAAGATTTGGAATGGTCCCTCACACTGTGGCTGGCCCAGTTTGTCCTTTTTGACGACCTTTATGTCGTTCCAGTCTCCTGGCTTGGAGCGGTTGTTGACCTGTGGGGAAGAAAGATCAGGCGGCAGTAAATATGCATATGACACTGTTAGGGTTTACAGAATATCTTCATCGTATGATTATGTTGGAATGTAACCTGTAATAATTTACCTAGCTTGTCCTGTCTTAACAAAAGTAGTAGAACAAAGTGCTAAGATCTTTTCAACTGGTTGACTAGCAGAGGAAGCAATCAAAGTTGCTTTGTTTACACAACGTCGTAAAAGACCCCTTGCTTTGCTTTAATCAGCCGGCCAGGGGCTTGACCCCATCCTGTCTTCCCACCCCCCCACTTTCAACCCCACTCTGTTTCTCTCAATAAATATGCACCTGATGAGGCCTGAGTCAGATCTCATTCAACCATCTTGTCTCAAGTGTGGTTCTTGCAAAATAAGTTAGAGTGAGCACCACCCTAACATACACATCTTTCAGTTTGAGTGCTTTGATCATGCTATCTGCCAAGGACTGTTCTTCGTCTGCTTTTTGCAAATCTTGTATCATTCGCCAGTCAATTTTATTGCCCTTTAGAACTAGGCAAATAGGAGTGTTTGCAAGAAGAGTTTGAGGACTTCCTAATGATTCCTCCTGATGAAAAACCATTTATCAAGTTTCTGTAAAATACGTTCAGCTAATCAGCATTATCACAATCTTCTTTCCGCAGCACATTAAAATCATCACATTTGACAGGCCTGAGATGTTGTATTTGCCCGTCAACTATGCCATTTATTGCCTCCTGTTTTAAAGGAGGTTCTCTGATTTTGGTTGGATTTGGACTGGGGGAATGGACTAGATGGTTCCTTTGCCCAACTCCTTATCAGTCAAAAAAACTTTGATTAATCAAGGAAGTGCATAAACGCGTACCCTTCCAAAAGTTACACCTCTTCCTCATTGCTTCTTTAGTCACTTTTCAATCATTTTCCGATTGCTTACAGCAAAAGTTTGAAAAGTTTGAGAACATTTTAAATTAATGGTATGACACCAAATGTATTAGAGAAGCCAAGTGTTGTATTATTACTATCTTTCACTATCTGTCCTACTCCCTCCCTTATGACGTTTGCCGATGCCCATGCCTCGCACCTTGTCCAGCATCACTAAGACAATATTTTTGGAAGGATGTGTTCTTTACTACATATGATTCCAGCATCATTTAATTTGACTTTCTTTCCAAAACACTACTCAGTTTCCCAGTTCACACATCTTCTGCATGTGTTACTGGTTCTCCAGTTTTTTTCCTCTAGTTCAGGGGTCCCCAAACTTTTTCCTGTGAGGGCCACATAACTTTTCCCTTCTCTGATAGGGGGCCGGTGTCAGTTTGTAACAGAAAGAGTGTGACGATCGTAGGGGAGCTTAAAACATTTATTGTTTTCCAGAAAGCCACACATAACCAAATAACGGTTATTTAATAACCCTTTCCAGGTTCTTTGCAGAAAAAAAGTCAGGAAACAAATAATAACACTATTAATGAAATAAATAATAACTAAATAACCCTCTCTGAGTTCTTCACAGAAAAAACAGGAAATAAATAACTAAAAAACTCTCTCTGGGTTCTTCATAGAAAAAAAAGCCATGGAACATTAACTTTCTGTTGTGCCATGCACAATCTTAACAGATAAAAGTTCAGCTCAGACTTGTCAGAGCAGAATCTCTCTGACACATATGAGCAGTCTCTTAAAGTTCTTGTGTTCCTTCCTTATAATCCTTTTGTCGGTTCCAGTAGGCTTGTAGACACCGCTGTCTTTTTTGTTAAAGTTTGCTAGTGCGTCATAGTCTGGAGTAAAATTTGTTGTGGCAATTCTTAGGCAAGATCCGAGGTGTTGGTCAGTTTACCTCGATCTGTGACGGGTTGATGTTGACGCTCATGTGGCTGAACGTCACGTCGCGTACGTCTAGCCAAATTGGGCACTCTCTTTTAAACGCTCGGCACTGTGTCCACCTTGCTTTTCGTCACAGCCCACGCTCTAAATTCGGGACTGATACAAATAGAGCGCGAGTGCGCCATGTCCGTACTACTGAGTACGTACACGCACTTGTGAGTGTGCACCGAGCCTTCTGACACGGCTTCCGGTAGTAAATGCGCAGGCGAGCGCTTCCCCATCTACTGGGGAAACGCAGTCATTGCAGGCAAAATGACCACAAAAAAAAGTTTAATAATACAATTTGTTCAGGGTTGGCGGGCCAGATTAAACGGTCCCGTGGGCCGTATCCGGCCCGCGGGCCGTAGTTTGGTGACCACTGCTCTAGTTAATTATCATTCCAGAAGTAACTTTTTTTCTTAGCATTTAACTTGCTCAAAATCACTTTTTCTTCAAAGTTGTTCTACTAATTTTCCATAGTGGTCTCCAACAACTACAACCATTCAACCTGTATTTTCCTTTTCATTCAGGTAATCATTCGCCTTGCTAATTTGCATCTCACACACAGTCTCCAAAAAGGAGTCTTTCCATCACATTGGTCTCAATTTATCCAAGCTCTCCACACGACATTTGTATATCATTCTCAACTCATGTTCCTTATCCTATTTTTTTCTATTATTTCTCATGAATGTAGCATTGTAATGTCTCAAATTCACAATTTTGCTTAATCAAATTCCTGAAATCGTGTTTTCTTTCTTTCGAATTTGTCATCAGGGCAAGACACTAATGAGCACTCGTGTGAACCAGTTTCTGCCTACAAACAGATTTCTTTCTTTTCTTCTCTTTTTTATTCTTCAAAATTGTTTCTGTTTTGTGAAAATACCACAGTCTAGCAATTTTTTTGCACTAAATGTTTAGCCAATTTCATCATTTTAACACATAGGCACCAGGGCTGTGGACTCGGTCGGATTTTTGCACAACTAATAAACACAAATAATTAGTGACGACCCCTTATTTGGAAAGCAAAAAACCCATGTCGTACGGCGTCAGCACTATGTTGTTTTCAATAAAAACATGAAGAACTTACGTTTGCGTCAGTCAATTTTAATTTTTATAAAGGATTCTTCTCATTTGATGCCATCCGCGTTCTGCCATTGAAGCGGGGTGCATCCAAAGACCAGTCGTACAGACGGAACACTCATTCACTTCACCAAAACGCAACAATATAATCACGTGAGCTCTTTGCATTAACATCGATGCAAAGAAACTCCTCTTTTTGGGTACAGGCTACAAGGAGTATATATTACAAAGGAGACTTTTTACCTAATTGTGATCATCATTCATCCATCCATCCATCCATTTTATTTTATTACTCAGGTATTTTCAAAGCAAATTAATATTGTTGCATTTATTAATTTGCTTTAACATGACAGCGCAATATAATTAAAAGCTGACACAATAGCAATGTAAAACGTGTTCATTTAAGAAAAAGCCACACACGTTTTGTGATCAAATCTTTCATAACGAGAATGATTTGAGTGAATTGATTTTACAATTTTTATCCCCCCTCCCCACCATCTGTCCCTTTGCTTGGGACAAAAGGAGCCTTCAGAACTGAAATTTCGTCTCAATTATTCATTCAAATCAATTCACTCAAATCATTCTCGTTATGAAAGATTTGATCACAAAACGTTTCCGTCAGTGTCCACTTCCACCAAGTGTTTCCTCACCCAGTGATGAGCACATTTTTAAGCTGTTGCTGACCATCATCACTACTCGGTCCACTGCTGCTTCCATGCATTTCACTGCCTACCAACTTCTAGCTAACCAGCTACTAGCCACATCTAGCATGTTATCTGGATTATTCCCAGCTGCTGTCACGTCTCACCTCCTGTGACACCGGGTCCCGTGAACACATCACTCCTGTTTTCCACTCTCTTCACTGGCTCCCCATTAAGGAGCGTATCATCTTCAAGATACTCCTCGTCACTTTCAAAGCCCTTCACCACCTGGCTCCCACTTACCTATCCGACCTCCTTGTCCCCTACTGCCCCAACCGTCCCCTCCGGTCCCAAAATCTTAACTCAAATCCTTCGGTGACAGAGCCTTCTCCTGCACATCACCCCGACTCTGGAACTCTTTCCCTCAGTCTGTCTGTGACTCACCCACACTCCCCATATTTAAGTCCCGTCTAAAAACGTACCTCTTCTCTCAAGCCTATGACCAACCTTACCCATAACTGGTTTCCTCTTCTTAATTTTATCCCATTGTCTCTTCCCCGTCCCCCTCCCCCTTCCCTCCTGTATGTCTTTGCCTTGTTCCCTGTAAGCGTCTTTGGGTTTTTGAAAAGCGCGATACAAATTTAATGAATTATTATTATTATTATTAGAAGTGCGCTGGCTCTCTCGAGGTAAGATACTCAACAGGTTGTTGGAGTTACGAGCTGAAGTACACACCTTTCTGACAGATCATGCCACCTTGTTCGAGAACACGGACTGGCTTGCAAAGCTTTGCTATCTGGCAGATATATTCAGCAAACTGAACAAACTGTATGTGTCTCTGCAGGGCAAGGACACCAGCATCCTGAACCTGTCTGACAAGGTGGGTGGTTTCCTGAAGAAAACGGAGCTGTGGAAAAGGGCATGCGGTCAGGAGGATTTCACCTGCTTTCCTCAGGTGGATGCTTATCCCTCCAATGAAGATGTGGAGACAGCTCCAGTGAAGTTAGTCATAGTGGGACATTTGGGTAACTTGATAAAGGTCTTTCATTGCTACTTTGCTGACATGGAGGAGAAATCTGCACAGATGGATTGGGTGAGAAACCCATTTCTTTTGTCTGAAGCAAAGAGAAGCAAGCTTCCTGTCACTCACCAGGAAAAACAGTTGGAAGTGGCATCTGACCGTGGCCTGCAGATGAAGTTTGGCGCATCTACTCTCACACAGTTTTGTGTGTGTGTGAGGCAGGAGCACCCTGAGCTGGGACAGAAAGCTTTGGAGCAGCTGCTGCCCTTTGCCTCCACATATTTATGTTAGACCTCATTCTCTGCAATGACTGTGATGAAAACAAAGCAAAGAAACAGACTGAGCCTGGAGAAGAACTTGATCACAGCAGTTGCCTCCCTGGCACCAAGGATGACAAAGTGAGGTACAAACCCATGTTTCTCACTAAAATGTAGGATGAGTGCAAAAGACTCATTCAAGCTTCAAGACTACGTATTCAATGTTTGTTCAATGCTTGTCAAAACAAAATCAAATGTTCAATGCAACAGTTCAATTTTAAGAAAAAAAAAAGTTTCTTTTTTTTATCCCAAAGGAGGTAAAGTTACCGTTTTTTTTCGTGTATAGTGCGCAATATTTTACTAATTTATTGTCCTAAAATCTGGGGTGCGTATTATACATGGGTACAAAGAAAAACAATTTTAATTTTTTTTTTTTTAAATTTTTTTTTTTTTTTTTTAAATAAAGTCATGGTACAACAAAACCAACAACAGGACTGACCGACAAAGTCGTGGAACAAAAAGACAGGGGGACATTACCAAAGACAGGAACAGAATGACAGTAACACATGCAATGATCCAACGGTGAGCGAGGGGCAGACAGGACTTAAATACAAAACAAGTTACATCGATTGAGGTGACACAGGAAGAGCGGGGTGACACGAACAGAAACTATGGCAACCTAGACACATAGCAAAACTGGGGACGAGACATGACAAATCTCCCCCGAAATAAAACTCACCTTTCTTCTTGTTTGTTGTCAATCGCGCATCGCATTCAGCCATCCTTAGTAAAATTCATAATTGACGACACATCGTTTGATGCGATGGTGCAATCCTTGATGGTGTGTTATTGTCAAATATTGTTTGTTTTTTAATCTCCATCGCGGACCGGACGTCATACGGAGGCCGCCATTACAGATGCGCAGAACGGTTGCGCAAGACACGTCAGCTATATAAAGAGCGAGAGTTCAGTTCTCCACCTATTAGTTTCAATTCACAGTTTAATTAGCAGTTTCAATCAGCAAATAACAAAATGCGTATTACAGGTAATATTTTATTTCACAACACTTTGCCTTGTTCCTTTCGTCTCTGCTGTTCACTTCAAACACGCTCCATACGGCCGCAGTGCTCTTGTATCAGACGCTCGCTCGATCACCTGCTAGTTTGCCGTCTGTCACAATGTACCCTACACAAATCCGAAACATTTGTTGCGGCTCCGAGTCACGACGAGGGGCAAGTTTTGGTTTCCAAGGTTGTTTTTATTCCTCTTCAACGTCTCTCCCATACAGAGCCGCCTCTTTCCCCTGCGCACGGAGCGCGGTGGTGCGTTTAGGGGCAGTCGGAGAAATCACCGCCAACAAAAAAAATGACATCCAGCCTAGTTAAGACCATACCAAAGACTTTAAAAATGGGACCCATTGCCTCCCTGCGTGTGTGACGATCTTTGGGACTTAAAAAAAAAAAAAATAAAAAATTAACTTTTTTTTTTTTAAAAATTCATAAAAATTGGGTGCGTATTATACATGGGTACAAGCTTTTTCCCAGCATCAGCATGCCATTGTTAGGGGTGCGTACTATACATGGGGGCGCACTATACACGGAAAAAAACGGTAATTATTTTTTACGAGCAAATCTTTATTTATTATTAAGTTATCAATTTATTTTGTAAACAAGATATTATTTATTTATAATTAAGTTAATTTATTTTTGTGAACACTTTTTTAGTTATGTATATTTTTATTTTCTTGCAAGAGATTATTACAAGAAAGATTCATATAAATTAACAGTGTTCTGCATACAGTATTTGAGTTTTGAAAAGGTTTATGCCTTCTTAGTGGTCACTGTTTACTGTTTTTTGTTTTTGTTTCTATTTGCAATGTTTGAAACATAATTGTGTCTGTCAGGTACATTGCTACAAGTTGTTTAACTTTAATAAATCAAACAATGATGGAACAATCCTGTACCTCTTTCTTTTCGACCAGAAATGTGTTGCGCTGGTCAGGTGGTACTTGGCTGAAAAAATATTTCAAAGGGGGTACATCACTGAAAAAAGTTTGAGAACCACTGTTTTACAAGGTCGTGGAAACAGAAACTAGTGGAGCATCTTAGATGACTAACTAAGCAAGAATGTTTCTACACCATTTGGAAAATTTCAACAACTGAATGGTTAAACTTTTAGAATCAAGGAAAGGTAAAAGGATTAAACAAAGTTAATAATTCTAGTCTACATTCCAACATATTCATACGATCAAGATAATTTATCAACCCTAACAGAAGTGATCTTGTCTTTGAAAAAGACAAGGAACCTGTTGCATTGTTCTACTGTTGATTCTGTATGTATTTGGTTTTTGGGGTTGAGGAGGTGATGGGACACGCCGTCTGGGCCCGCCGCCTTCCTGACCTTTTGTCTCCGGAATATCTGGCACACTTCCTCCTCGCAGATTTGGAGTGCGGGTGCGGCTTCTGTAAGAGAGAGAGTAGGTGATAACGGTGATAGAGGTGTCGACAGAGCGGTTGTGGGAGGAGGTGAGTATGTTGAATGTGCTGCAGGAGGTCCTGTTGTGTGGCTGGACCGATTAAACCTGCAGTAAAACCTCTTTCGCTGGTTGGCAAGCCTTGTGTTCTCCACAGGAGGGGTTGGTTTCTTGAAGCCCGTGATGAGACCTTTCTACACTGTTGAGGGATCAGGATTGGTAGAGAGGTGTTTCTCCAGGCTCTTCCCGTATTACCTCTTGGCTTTCTAATCTCCCCGATAGTTGCCAGATGGCCTAGTGGAGTGCTATCTGCTTCTGACAGGGCCACTCATTATTTTGAGTTGGCCCCCCTTACTCCACCTCCTTAATTAATCAACATTGGTGTACTGATGCCACGGTGTTGAAAGAGTCTTGCAGCCCTCTCCTAGAAACATTTTTCATAAATTGCCGGATGTTCTATTCACCACGGGAGTTCTCCTCGATCGTCATGGTGGCTGTTTACATTCCACCATACGCACGTGCGAGTGAAGCCACGCAGATGCTGGCTGACCAGACATGGAGAAACTTCTACCAAACTCACTAATCATTGTTCTGGGTGATTTTAACAGGACGAATCTCGCACACAAACTCCCCAAATACAGACAGCATATAACGTGTCCCACCAGAGGGGCACAGACACTGGACCACTGCTACACCGTAATAAAGGATGCATACCACTCTGTGACTTGTGCAGCTTTAGGACTCTCGGACCACTGTCTAGTTCATCTGATCCCGGCCTACAGGCAGAAATTAAAAACTTCCAAGCCTGTGGTGAGGACGGTGAGGAAGTGGACAGTGGAGTCAAAGCAGGACCTCCAAGCCTGCTTTGACTGCACCGATTGGGGAGTTTTTGAATGTGCAACTTCAGACCTGCATGAACTCACTGACACTGTCACATCATACATCAGTTTTTGTGAGGATCTGTGTGTGCAGACTAAGACCTTCTGCACGTACAACAACGACAAACTTTGGTTTGCACCGAACCTCAGGAGGCTGCGCAAAGTCAAGGAGGAGGCCTACAGGAGCGGCGATCACGACCTGTTCAAGGAGACCAGAAACACACTGAACCGAGAGGTCAGGAAAGCCAGGAGGTGTTACGGGGAGAACCTGAAGAGACACCTCTCTGCCAATCCTGATCCCTCAACGGTGTGGAAAGGTCTGCAGAGCATCACGGGCTACAAGAAACGAACCCCCCGTCCTGTGGAGAGCCCAAGGCTTGCTAACCAGCTAAACAGGTTCTACTGCAGGTTTGATCGGTCCACCCACACAACGGGACTTCCTGCAGCACAATCTACATACTCACCTCTCCCCACAACTGCTCTGTCCACACCTCTATCAACGTTATCACCCACTCTCTCTTTTGCAGAGGCCGCACCCGGACTCCAAATCCGCGAGGAGGAAGTGCGGGAGATGTTCCAGAGACAAAAGACCAGGAAGGCACCGGGCCCAGACGGCGTGTCACCTTCCTGCTTGAAAGTCTGCGCTGAGCAGCTGGCGCCCACCTTTGCTCGGATTAGTGCAGAACCACCTGAAGGATGTCACGGGCCCCCTGCTTGACCCCCTCCAGTTTGCCTACCGGGCAAACAGGTCGGTGGATGATGCGGTCAACATGGGACTGCACTACATCCTGCACCACCTGGACACCCCAGGAACGTACGCCAGGATCCTGTTCGTGGACTTCAGCTCGGCGTTCAACACCATCGCTCCTGACATCCTCCAACAGAAGCTCATCTAGCTTGCGGTGCCTGCCTCCACCTGTCAGTGGATCACCGGCTTCCTGACAAACAGGAAACAGCGTGTGAAGCTGGGGGGCATCACATCTGACTCCTGGACCACCAATACTGGAGCCTCTCAGGGGTGCGTCCTCTCCCCACTGCTCTTCTCTCTCTACACCAACGATTTCTCCTTAGGTGACTCTCCTGTAAAGCTCCTGAAGTATGCAGACAACACCTGTTAGGGTGGTGCTCACTCTAACTTATTTTGCAAGAACAACTCGGAGACAAGTTAGTCGTTTTGGGCACCTGCAGGCGGAGAGTCCATTCGTCACTGTGCGTACAGCAATGATCGAATGACGTCTGACTCTCGCTTCCCACAAGACCATCTTTATTAGGAGAAAAAGGGTGGGGGTGACAGTGGACTGAATAGACAAGTAAAAAAGGCCCTTGACCTCTAGATTAGCAGGGCAGGGGATGTTTTACGACATTATGTAGGATGGAACAAGCTAGGTTATTTATTACTGGTTACACAACAACATAAGCATAAAACTAATCTACCAAGGTTATTCATTACTGGTTACATACATTCCAACATAATCATATGATCAAGATAGTTTTGGAAAACCCTGACATCTCCCTCCTGTTTTATCATACGATTATGTGAACCAGATCAATAAAACATAAGTAAGAAAATATAAAGAAGAATAGTAAAAACAATAATAAAAAAATCAATAAAAAAAACTGAGATGACAGCAAATGGGCTGGGGAGCGTGTAGGGTGAAACATGACAAAAACAACAAACAATGATAGCAACAACTTCCAGTGAAGATGAGGACTTTCCTCAATACTCCAGATTAAATTTATTGTGTGATCTAAAAACCTGCTGGCCGATGTTAAATCGCAGGAAAAGTCTCACACGGTCCCTCTGCCTTAGGCGACCAGAATGCTATCAATAAGAAAATATAAATAAAGCCACGATCCGTTCCGAATGAAGTAGGACCCGTCCAATGGTACAGCCATGTTGGCAGGAGAGCCCTTACACCTTGAAATGGCTCTCCCATCCTGGCACACAGCGGTGATGTCCAAAGCTCCCATCCAGTTCCCTCCTGGAGAGCAGTTGTCGTGAATGCATCCGTGGGTCTTGTTTTCTTGGATGAAACACGTGTAGTCCATTCCAGGTAGCGTCCTGGTTTAGGCCACTTGTGGCATCTGTCGTCCTCCAACAGTCACATTGGGATTAATCCAAAATAGTTTGATCACAGATTCATTCCAGGGCGGTAGGGGTAGTGTCACTGACTGACAGTACGGTGTTGATATCAATCTCCTCCCATGTATGCCATACATTTCGCTTCAGTGACATTCATTGCTCTGGCCTCCAATTGAACTTGTGTGGAGCAAGGGGAGTTTTTGAACACACACATAACATCCCACCTGTGTGTGCGCTCTCACAGTGACCTTCACATACCGGTACCAAGCGTTGGTTTCGCATGGGTTTCTGGGGTCTCATGACCAGTCCTCAAAGTTCTCATCGTGTGACCATCGTTTCCCACGGTCAACATTATCACTTGGTCTGTTCAGATGTGTCCATAGACTATAGCATGCTCCAACCACAACGCAGCAGAGGATCCACCTGGCATGTGGAGCCCCGTTGCAACTAAGATGACAGGAACACCGAGACATACCCCCGCCTAGCGGAGTTGGGATTGTTGTTCGCAGACTTCGCCACCGTCCCGAAATGAGGGGTCCAGCAGTCCTTGTAGCTTGCATTGGCTAAGGTGAATCCAGCTGGGTCGTTCAGCGATCTTCACTGCGGAGGGGGGTAGTCAGCAAGACTTGGAATGGTCCCTCCCACCATGGCTGGCCCAGTTCTTTCTTTTGATGACCTTGATGTAGACCCAGTCTCCTGGATTGATGGGGTTGTCGACCTGTGAGGAGGAAAGATCAGGCGGCAGTAAATTTGCATTTGACACATCCTTCAGCCTGAGGGCCCTGATCATGCTACCTATGTTCTTCATCTGCTTTTTGCAACTCTTGTAGTCAATTGCAATGCCCTTTTTAACGAGGCAGATAGGAGTGTTTGAAAGAAGAGTTTGAGCACATCCTAATGATTCCTAACCAAAGACCGTTCATGACCGGGGCTTTCCCATTTATTGCCTCCTGTCTTAAAGGAGATTCCCTTATCCATGCCGTCTTTTTCCTAACACGTTCGCACCCACACAGGTTGTGCACATAAACGCACACACACAGAGCGCGCACCCAAGGCTCAGACAAGCGACAACAGCCTGACACAACTTTACAGAGATTACGCACAAACACAGAACACAGACAAAGGGATTCTATACATCTCTCATGTAGCTTCTTTTGATAGAAGCTCCTATTGGTAACTGTATAGCGGACTGTTTTGCATATAATCCCTTACTCAACTCCCTTGCTTCTACTTTTCCATGTCGGTGCAGTTGTAAGTGATCCCTATTGCAGTCATTGTCTTGTTAACTGTCGCCTTGTGCGACTCCTATGCATGATTGTGTGAAAGTCAAAAATTGAACGTATCCAACTTTTTGACCACCCAAACTCCACTGTGGTGCAACGAACTTACTATTTTATTGAGTAGGTACATTGAGCAACCTAGCTTCCTCTTGACTGAATTCACTTTAGTCCAAGTGTCCTATTCTAAAATGTATCTAACTCAATTTCTACTTCTTATGCCTGATGAGCCAAAACATCAGATCTCGCTCTTGTTTCCTACCGTTTTAGCCTATTTGTCCTATCCAAATCTGTTCAGTCTCCGATTATGATGCGTTTCTCTGTAGCTCTACGCATTATTCAATTTTTTTATCAAATCTCCTCAGTTCTGTCAAACCCAGTGCACAACGAAGCTCCTTTCCACTTTACCCCAAGCCTCACGAAGTTTCAGCACCGCCACAGCACGGAGTGCGATTTGGCCGTTGGACATTTCAAGTCCATATCTTTTGCCGCACCTCACCCTCTCAAGATGGTGTTCTTTTGTTGTTGCTTCAGAGCCAACACATCCATCACTCTCGAATGAGTCCATTGTTCAAATGTCCATTTTTTCTTCAACATTGTGAGTTCCTCCACTTCTCACTGTCTTTTCTCGTCCCCGAGGATGTCGTCTTTTTTCCAGAGTGTACTTGTCCCCCTACAAGTACAACAACAGTCTTTCTTTGTCCTTGCCAAAGGTCAAAGGTGCCTCAAAGCCAGGCACCGTTTTGTAGACGTCCATGGCTGCAGGCAGAGTCTCGGGATTGAGTTTTCAGGGATCCTGGCACTGAGAGTGACAGACTGGGACATCAAACTTGTAACCAAATGTAGCTGCTGCCATCAATTCGCTAGTAACGTTTGCTTACCAAACTTCAAATTCTCCTAGTAACAGCGATCTCGTCTTTATATTGTAAGTCCTGCAACTCATCCTATTTTCGAGCTACGTTTCGTCTATAGTTCCTATTTAATGAGACAGTACATTGTCTTCAGTATCATTATTTAAAATTAACTCAACGAGGTCTGCGTTCCACATCTAGCCCTGATCTATGTCTTGACCTCTCAAACGTTATTACCTGTGTCATGCTTGCTCAAAAATGTGACTTAGAATATGGTGTTGTGAATTTCCAATCTCCCTGATCAAATTGGATCCCGCTTCTTAGCTCTTCTTTCTCATGCTCCTGTTAGCCCGCAACTATCCAAATTAATAATGTTGTTTTTTCTTTTAACTGTCTTTCTGTTGAACCTCTAAATCTCTCTTGTTGCTAACCTATCTGCACCAGGAAGGGTCTTAAAGAAAGGACCAACAGATTACTCCCAATATCTCCTCATTATTTATGAGTTAGCCTCCCTTTCCTAACTCGGGTGCATATCTTGTCAGTTGTTAATGGAAACCAGATGTCTCGTGCCAATGAGATCATGGACCAAGGCCCAAACAATCCCGCACGAACCTGACCCGAAACATGACCCGGTCACACTTAGGCTTACTAGTGAGATATACATTGCATGATACCAGAATAGAATTTTACCACAGTATGACACTAAATGTATTAGAAAATCCATATGTCGTAAAGGTTTGTATTATTATTATCTTCCACTATCTGTCCTATTCACTCCCTCCGTCTGAGGCTTGGCAACGCCCACGCCCCACACCCTGACAAACTTTTTGGGAGAATGTGTTCTTTACTACATATGATTCCATCATTTAATTCGACTTTCTTTCCAAAACGCTTCTCAATTTCCCAGTTCACACATCTTCTGCATGTGTTACTGGTTCTCCAGTTCTTTCTCTAGTTAATTATTAATCCAAAAGCTATGTTTTTCATTTTAGCATTCAACTCAAAACCACTCTTTCAGCAAAGTCGCTCTACTAAATTTCCATAGTAGTCGCCAACAGCTTCAACCATTCAACCTGTATTTTCCTATCATTCAAGGCAATCATTCATCAATGCTCATTTGCATCTCACACACAGTCTCCAAAAAGGAGTCTTACCATCACATTGGTCTCAATTCATCCAAGCTCACCACACAACATCCATATACCATTTTCAACTCAAGGTTCCTGATAGAACAATCCACCAATCCAAAAAAAAACTCAACTCATAAAAACTACTGGCAAATTAATCTGAATTTTTCTTTGCTTTTAGATTTAACGAACTCAATTTCTCAGATTTAGCTCGCATATAGCAGTTTGTATAATTTTATAACACCATCAATCAATTATTCCTATTAAATGTAGCATTGCAATGTCTTAAATTCACAATTTTGCTTCTTCCAATTCCTGAAAGCATGTTCTGTCGTTTTTTTTCTTCAAATTTCTCATGAGGGCTCGACACTTAACATGCACTAGTGTGGATCACTTTCTGCTCGCAAACACATTTCTCTTTTTTCCTCTCATTTTCATCTTTCCAAATCATTTCTGTTCTGCGGTGCAAATTGAATAGACCACAGTCTAGCAAATTTCTTTACACTAAACGTTTAGCCAATCTTCATCATTTTAACACACATGCACAGCTCTCGCGCGCGTAGGGCAGGTCCCAGCACCAATGATTCGTCACAGGCTGGCCATTTCCTGTGGTCGATCATGAGCTAGTCCCTCCCACGCACACAAGGACGGTACATTTTAATTTTTTTTATTTATCTTCAAGTTGCATTCATTTACCACTTGATTTGCAAATTCTAACTTTAGTGTACACACACAATTTGATCCCTGGTAATTTGTCATTGGGCATACAAACAGCATTGTCATACTTCTTGCATGGACAGGAGCTCTAATAATCCAAATTTTTTTCCAATAATCTGACAATGACATGTTTTGCTGTCATATGGGCATCTATTCTTTCTTTCTCTGTATTAGCATGAGGGGTCAAAGGAGAGGAAGCTTGTCATTCTGTAAATGTTTTATTTTTTATGTTAAATTTTTCCTCTGCCTCTTCCTCTGCCCCTTGACTGGCACAGTTTTTTTTATTTTTTTTATTTTTTTTAAACACTCTATTGACCAGTGTCCACGTTTCCCACAGTTCCAACAGTTGTCAGAATCTGATGGGGGTTTTGAATTATATGGTGGCCTTCGGCCTTGTTGGTCTCTCTCTCTTCCTCTCCCCTTTGGGAACTTTGGAAGAAGATCGTTGTATCTTCATTTAGATCATTATCATCATCTAGATGAAATACATCAGAACAGTTGCCTTTTTGGATAACTTTTTCAGCATGCCTGTCCCACTGCATAGTTGTTGTATACAAGTTTTGCACACGAGCGGAATGCCTCTCTTGCTTTTCTGCTTGAGCTGCGGCTGGAGCCGTGGCCGGAACAGTGCGCCTGCGCACTGTGGCCTCATTGTCTTCCGGCCTGACAAACATAGTCGCAGCACTTTTCAACTTTCTGTCTTTTGGATTTATTCTCTTCTCTCTTGTGAAGCTTTCAACCACAGTCTAGCACAATTCAACTCTCTCTCTTTTCCTTTCTTTTTCAGTCCCTCTGACTTCCTATTCACACTCTCCTCCAAGACATCAACCACTATCTTCCACACTTCAACTTTCAACTTCCCTTCTACTCCATACTTTTTCTTCCACTTCGGCATGTATTGCATACAATTAACAAATTTACTCGCCATGTACTTCTCATCTCCATCAAGAGCTAGGGATCTACTGTTTTTATTTCCCATCTTAATTTGGTATTTTAGGTTTATACAATTATTATCATTATTATTATTATTATTAATTTTTTTTTTTTAATTTATTCTTTTTCTTTGAGGATCCTCAATGCAAGTTTAAATTGACCTTTGAACAATTACTAGCCTGTATTATTTTCGTGGATCAATGCTAGAACTGCTATTTAGTCAATTTATCCTACCAGTCACTCTCAATCACACAAACTCCAGCGCTTTTTATTTTTAGGCCTATCCAGGATGGATGAAAAACCCTTCCAAACAGCTTGGAAAAACGGACAAAAAGAGAATCTACGCCCTCCTTCAATTAAGAAAAAAAACTCTGTTTTTTCTTAGCCCGTTCCTTCCACTAGGACTAGAATCCCAGCTGTTTCCTAGCTTGGAAAAACCAAAGCTGTATCTCATAGCTCGGACAAACCAAAGCCGTATCTCATAGCTCGGACAAACCAAAGCTGAATCTCATAGCTCGGACAAACCAAAGCTGAATCTCATAGCTCGGACAAACCAAAGCTGAATCTCATAGCTCGGACAAACCAAAGCTGAATCTCATAGCTCGGACAAACCAAAGCTGAATCTCATAGCTCGGACAAACCAAAGCTGAATCTCATAGCTCGGACAAACCAAAGCTGAATCTCATAGCTCGGACAAACCAAAGCTGAATCTCATAGCTCGGACAAACCAAAGCTGAATCTCATAGCTCGGACAAACCAAAGCTGTATCAGCGCTTTTTTTAAAAAAAAAAAATTATTTTATTTTATTATTATTATTATTTTTTTTATATATATTTTTTTTAACTTACGTGTCTCCTGGTTCGTTGCATCGCCGGGTCCCGTCAAACCACTTCTGTCAGACGAAGGCAGACCTAAGATGCTGGCCCAGCGAAGAAGTTCTCTTCCCAGGACTTTCTTTTCCAGGTCCTCCTAATGGACGCTGGCTTGTCGACAATGCAGCACGTCTTCCTCCGTCAGTCAGATGGTGGGTATGAGGGTCCCGGGTTTCGGCACCAAAATGTTAGGGTGGTGCTCACTCTAACTTATTTTGCAAGAACCACTCAGAGACAAGTTAGTCGTTTTGGGCACCTGCAGGCGGAGAGTCCATTCGTCACTGTGCGTACAGCAATGATCGAATGACGTCTGACTCTCGCTTCCCACAAGACCATCTTTATTAGGAAAAAAAGGGTGGGGGTGACAGTGGACTGAATAGACAAGTAAAAAATGCCCTTGACCTCTAGATTAGCAGGGCAGGGGATGTTTTACGACATTGTGTAGGATGGAACAAGCTAGGTTATTTATTACTGGTTACACACCAACATAAGCATAAAACTAATCTACCAAGGTTATTCATTACTGGTTACATACATTCCAACATAATCATATGATCAAGATAGTTTTGGAAAACCTTGACAACACCACTCTCATCGGACTGATCCAGGACGATGACGAGACTGCGTACAGACAGAAGGTGGAGCTGCTGGTCCATTGGTGCAGCCAAAACCACCTGGAGCTGAACCCGCTCAAGACCGTGGAGATGACAGTGGACTTCAGGCGTGACCCTTCACCACTTTTACCCCTCACTATCTGCAGTAATACGATTCTCTCCACAGACACCTTCAAGTTCCTGGGAACCACAATCTCTCCGGACCTGAAATGGACCGGCCATCATCCAGGCTGTCCTCTGCACCTCTGGTTTGGATTGGCCTCCAAACAAGACAAGCACAGACTGCAACAGACTATCAGGACTGCAGAAAAGATAATTGGAATCAACCTCCCATCTATCCAAGACTTGTACCTGTCCAGGACCAGGAAACGTGCAAGGAGCATCTCTACAGACCCTTCTCACCCAGGTTGCAGTCTGTTTGAACTACTCCCCTCCGGACGGTGTAATAGAGCTCGGTACGCCAAAACCAGCAGACACAGAAACAGCTTCTTCCCCCAGGCTTTTTTGAATTTGTCTACACCGTTTGTACTATGTGTCCTCTCTGCGTCCATTGCAGCCTGGTCCTCCTGGATAAGGGGCCTTCCCATCTGTGGTCTCTTCTCAAGGTTTCTCATTTTCCCTAGCTGGAGTTTTGAGTTTTTCCTTGCCCTTTTGGGAGTTTAAGATCAGGGGATGTTTGAGGATATTTGCCATTTTTCACATGTCTTGAGTGCTGTTAGTCACCTAAATGTTGAACAGAGGGTGTGTTTACCAAAGTCAAATTTTTTGTTTGGCACGCTCAAACATGGCGAATAAAAAACTCTTGAATCTTGAATAATGGAGTGCTGCTAAAGACACATGAGACATCAAGTGTCCAACAACCAAACCGCACTCCTTGCTGAGGCGTTCCCAAACTTGGTGGAGCTTGAGTCAAAGTGGATGGAAGCTTGCTTGGGCACTGAGTTTGACATAACTCATATGATGGCGCCGCGGATGGCAGCCACGGTGAGTCGCTCTCTGTTTATTTGTCTTATTTTGTGTGTTTTCTGTGTCTTCTGCTGTCCATCCCGGATCACTTTTACCAGAGAAGCTCTGTTAAACATTGGACAGACTTCTTCTGGTATTTTCTCTCCTGTTCTCTCCGATTCAGACTGTTTGTCGGAGATTCTAGCCGGAGCGGCGGTGCTGTACAAGCTAGTGCGACGACGGCGGCGCGGTAAGCGAGCCGGCGCACTCGTAAGGCTGAGGCAGAAAGGGTTCCGTTCTGACCTACCGTCAATTCATCTGGCGAATGTCCGCTCCCTGGCGAACAAGATGGATGAACTGCTGCTCCTCACTTCAAGGAACACGGACTTCAGCAGATCCGCCGCGCTGTGCTTTGTGGAAACGTGGCTTAGCGAACGAACCCCCCACCACGCCATGGAGCTAGCCGGGTTCAGGCTAATGCGAGCAGATCGCAGCGCGGAGCTCTCCGGAAAATCAAAGGGAGGTGGTGTCTGTTTCTACATTAATGAACGTTGGTGTACTGATGTCACGGTGTTGAAAGAGTTTTGCAGCCCTCTCCTAGAAACACTTTTCATAAACTGCCGGCCGTTCTATTCACCACGGGAGTTCTCCTCGATCGTCATGGCGGCTGTTTACATCGCACCACACGCACGTGCGAGTGAAGCCACGCAGATGCTGGCTGACCAGGTAACAGACATGGAGAAACTTCTACCAAACTCACTAATCATTGTTCTGGGTGATCTTAACAGGGCGAACCTCGCACACGAACTCCCCAGATACAGACAGCACGTAACGTGTTCCACCAGAGGGGCACAGACTCTGGACCACTGCTACACCGTGATCAAGGATGCATACCACTCTGCAGCTCGTGCAGCTTTAGGACTATCGGACCACTGTCTAGTTCATCTAATCCCGGCCTACAGGCAGAAACTAAAAACTTCTAAGCCTGTGGTGAGGACTGTGAGGAAGTGGACAGTGGAGTCAAGGCAGGACCTCCAAGCCTGCTTTGACTGCACCGATTGGGGAGCTTTCGAAGCTGCAACTTCAGACTTGCATGAACTCACTGACACTGTCACATCATACATCAGTTTTTGTGAGGATCTGTGTGTGCAGACTAAGACCTTCTGCACGTACAACAACGACAAACCTTGGTTTACACCGAACCTCAGGAGGCTGCGCAAAGTCAAGGAGGAGGCCTAGAGGAGCGGTGACCGCGAGCTGTTCAGGCAGACCAGAAACACACTGAACCAAGAGGTCAGGAAAGCCAGGAGGTGTTACGGGGAGAACCTGAAGAGACACCTCTCTGCCAATCCTGATCCCTCAACGGTGTGGAAAGGTCTGCAGAGCATCACGGGCTACAAGAAACGAACCCCCCGTCCTGTAGAGAGCCCAAGGCTTGCTAACCAGCTAAACAAGTTCTACTGCAGGTTTGATCGGTCCTCCCACACAACGGGACCTCCTGCAGCACAATCTACATACTCACTTCTCCCCACAACTGCTCTGTCCACACCTCTAATATCGTTGTCACCCACTCACTCTCTTGCAGAGGCCGCGCCCGCACTCCAGGTCCGCGAGGAGGAAGTGCGCCAGATGTTCCGGAGACAAAAGACCAGGAAGGCTGTTAGAAAAATGTATATATATGTTATCATGCGTTTTCTAATCAATGCCTTACTGCAATATTACTGCAATATATGCTTGCTGTTTGGCCTTGCTGTTTTTATGATGTACCACAGAAGGACAGTTCCTTTCTAACAAAGACCACTTTGTTAGACAACATGCCTCATTGCTGTCCTGCACCCCAGATGAACCTCCAAGTGACCATTAAAGTCAGGGTTTTCCTAACTATCTTTATTGTAGGATTAGGTTGGAATGTATATAACCAGTAATAAATAACTTAGCTTGTTGCATCCTACACAATGTCGTAAAACTTCCCTTGCTATGTTTTAACTAGAGGTCAAAGGTTTTTTTTCTTTTGTATCCGGTCCACTCAAACTCCTCTTCCCAGATGTTCTTATCAGTATGTAAACACCTAGTGTCTCACACTGTGGGTAGGGCAAATCCAAATAAAAAGAGCGGGAGTGCCTACAGATTTTTAGTGTGTGTAGAGATTGTCTCAAGCTATCTGTACTGCACTCCTCGCGAGAAAAGACTTAATATTCTGTCTCACTTGTGGTTTGTTTGCTGTTGCTCTTCTATTCACTTATTCAGTCAGCGAAATAAACCTGACAGAAATTGGGGGCTCGTCCGGGATCTCAACACGCCCTGAACGGTTCCAGCGGGCTCTTCGACGCAGGTGACAATCCTCGGCCGTGGTAGACAAAAGCCCTTTGACGGGACTGTCTCGATCAGTCCGGCTGGACACTGGGAGGGTTGACGAGATCTTCCGAGGAAGAAAATCAGCAGACCGTGAGTAGGAATATTAATTCTACTAAATAGAAACAGTTAAATTCCGCAGGGGCGGATGTGGAGCCCCCTAGCTTTCAAGCTAGTTAAATTCTGCAGCAGGAGGGGCGGACTCCTCTGTTATTAAAAAAAAGAAAAAAAAAACTTGAGAATTCTAGACCCTATCAAGTACAACTAGAAACAGTTAAATTCTGCAGGGGTGGATGTGGAGCCCCCTAACGTTTTATGTTAGTTTAATTCCGCAGCAGGAGGGGCAGACTCCTCTGTTCTTAAAAAAGAAACCGCGCGTGGTATGCTTGTGAACGGTTTGACTGAGAGTGATCTCATTTGAGCGCTCCTCTTAAATAGTAAGCGAGAGTCCCTACCCCGACATGAACTAAAATGCAAAGATTGGAAAATAATTGAAAGGCAGGATCCCAACCGATTAAAAAAAGATTTCGATAAATGGGTTAAAAGATATAAATTTGAGGGACAACCAACTTATTAGGACTTTGAGGTGCCATAAACGAAACAACCTAAATAAATCTTAAAGAAATTAAAGAAGGCATCTGATGATGTAGTGTTTTGGGAGAGAGAGAGAGAAAGAGAGTGAGAAAGAGAGAGAGAAAGAGAGAGAGACGGAGAGAGAAAGAGAGAGGGAAAAAGAGAGAGCTCAGAAAGCACTGTATTGCAGGTAGGAAGATGATGAGACTGGGCCTAACAGTAGGCAGGCAAGAGAAAACCAAAATTTACAGAGTTAGAGAAGAAGGGAGAAGTCTAGAGAAAGTAGAGAAGCACGTAGAGAAAACACATGCTACAAATTCAAAACTAAAGATCATAGCGGGAGGAATACATACCGTTTTTTTCCGTGTATAGTGCGCCCCCATGTATAGTACGCACCCCTAACAATGGCATGCTGATGCTGGAAAAAAGCTTGTACCCATGTATAATACGCACCCAATTTTTATGAATTTTTTTTAATTTTTTTTTTTTTTTTTTTTAAGTCCCAAAGATCGTCACACACGCAGGGAGGCAATGGGTCCCATTTTTAAAGTCTTTGGTATGGTCTTAACTAGGCTGGATGTCATTTTTTTTGTTGGCGGTGATTTCTCCGACTGCCCCTAAACGCACCACCGCGCTCCGTGCGCAGGGGAAGAGGCGGCTCTGTATGGGAGAGACGTTGAAGAGGAATAAAAACAACCTTGGAAACCAAAACTTTCCCCTCGTCGTGACTCGGAGCCGCAACAAATGTTTCGGATTTGTGTAGGGTACATTGTGACAGACGGCAAACTCGCAGGTGATCGAGCGAGCGTCTGATACAAGAGCATTGCGGTCGTATGGAGCGTGTTTGAAATGAACAGCAGAGACGAAAGGAACAAGGCAAAGTGTTGTGAAATAAAATATTACCTGTAATACGCATTTTGTTATTTGCTGATTGAAACTGCTAATTAAACTGTGAATTGAAACTAATAGGTGGAGAACTGAACTCTCGCTCTTTATATAGCTGACGTGTCTTGCGCAACCGTTCTGCGTATCTGTAATGGCGGCCTCCGTATGACGTCCGGTACGCGATGGAGATTAAAAAACAAACAATATTTGACAATAACACACCATCGAGGATTGCACCATCGCATCAAACGATGTGTCGTCAATTATGAATTTTACTAAGTGTGTTGGGCAGGATGGCTGAATGCGATGCGCGATTGACAACAAACAAGAAGAAAGGTGAGTTTTATTTCGGGGGAGATTTGTCATGTCTCGTCCCCAGTTTTGCTATGTGTCTAGGTTGCCATAGTTTCTGTTCGTGTCACCCCGCTCTTCCTGTGTCACCTCAATCGATGTAACGTGTTTTGTATTTAAGTCCTGTCTGCCCCTCGCTCACCGTTGGATCATTCTGTTCCTGTCTTTGGTAATGTCACCCTGTCTTTTTGTTCCATGACTTTGTCGGTCAGTCCTGTTGTTGGTTTTGTTGTACCATGACTTTATTAAAAAAAAAAAAAAAATTAAAAAAAAAAAAAATAATTTTTTTTTCTTTGTACCCATGTATAATACGCACCCCAGATTTTAGGACAATAAATTAGTAAAATATTGCGCACTATACACGGAAAAAAACGGTAAATCACGCCCTTCATGCAAGAGTAGTAATAGACAAACAAAAACGAAAACAAATGAAAGCTTCAAAAAACACTTTTTTGGTAGACCAGGATAGTGACACCTTTTACCAAAATGCAGGCAGAGGACAGAAAGGCCAGAGAGGGCGAGCAATACCCAACAGAGAAGGCTTTAGAGGCTGAGGAAGAGGAGTTGTGCAACCTCCAATAGAATGCTGGAGTTTCGGAGAAAACGGTCACATGGCACGTGACTGCACAAATTAACAGAAACACTATGACTAGGCCAAAATCAAATCAGATCAGGTTTCCATGTAATGAAGTGGGAACCTGGCTGCCAAAATTAAGGAGAAATTAGCTTAAATATAAAAAGATATTTATGTTAAAAGGATAAAGTAAGATAAAGAAACATTGAAGTTAAAATTTGCTAAATAAATAGAAAAGAATTACACATAGTTTCTAAAAGTGAGTAATACGAGCAAAAAGATGTTCTTAGTGCTTCTATGTGTTCTTATATGTTGTGCGTCATCCTTTTGTGCTGGTGTGTGTGTGTGTGTGCGCGCAGAGGATCCTCATGAATGGGTGTGTGTATGAGTGCGAGTGGGATGTGTGTTCTATGGAAGAAATCAGTAATGGAGAATGTTCTGGAGGCTGTTGAGCAATAATAGGGAAATTGAGAAGTGGACGATGATGTGTTTAAGTTGGTTGGAGAAACTTAGATGAGCAGTGTGTGGCAGTAGAGAAAATAAGACGTGCGTGGCAGACAGTGACTAGAATGGTGGCTTGATAGGACGAGAATAAGAGACAGCAAATGTTGTGTAGAAGACTGAAAGATGTTGAAGGTGAACATGATGGGGGAGGGCAACAGCAAAGTTGGCCTGCCCTTTGAGAAGGTGAAACTGATAAGCGTGCCTGCGCTCGCGCGTTGTCGCGGGGCGGGGCTGTCCGCGTGGGCCTTTGCTATGCTCGTGTGGGCGGTGGGCCGGCATCATGGTTGTTGCAGGAAATGGCCAGCCTGTGACCAATCAACATTGATGCTGCGCCCCCCCCCTCGCACGAGCGGTGCTGTGGCTGCAGGCGAAGCAGGGACAGTGTGATTTTCTCAGAGAGTGATGCTTAAGGAAGATGTGACAATATTTGCATGAAGGATAAAAGGCACTGATGAGAAAACAAAAGTATAACCAAAATGTCAAAAGAGAGGATGACGTTAGCGCAGTGTTGTTTGTTTGTATTGTTTGTGAGCTGTGTCTCTGCTGTAAGTTTTTGTGTTGTCTGTGTGCTGTCAGTGTTATGTGTTAAAATTGGCTAATGTAGGTGCACAAAAGAATTTGCTAGATTGTAGTCTATATGATTTGCACCGCAAAACAAAAGCAATTTTGTGAAAATAAGAAGAAAAGAAAGGCAAGCAATTTTTTGTGGGCAGGAACTGGTCCACACTGCATTAATGCCTATCCCTGATGAAACAAAAATTGAGAGATGGAAAGAACTTGCTTTCTGGAATTGGATGAAGCAAAATTATTAAATAACATTTCAAAGCTAAATTTAGAAGAAATAGTCGATTGGTTGTGTAAAGACTACACAAGTTTTTACATTTGAGGATAAGAGAGTGATTGAGTTAGTTAAAGTTAAGAAACAACAATAATTGTCTATTATATTAATTTACTGGCGGTTATTTTGTTAGTTTTTATCTTTATCTTGATTGGTTTGACACCTGGAGGGAGGAAAGATTAGGATGTGGAACACGGGTTGAGACAGCCAGTTACACACGCAAAACGTGTGCACTGGGACACTGGAAAGCATTTTGAAAGGTGTGTCAAATTAAATGAAGATGAAATCATATGTAGTAATACAACACTTTACTACATATGGATTCTCTAAATCGTACAATTGAGTAAAATAAAACATACTTTTTGATTTTTGTTCAAATTACTAAGATTCTTGTGATAAACGATGAGAAACTACAACTAAGCTAGTTGTGGAAGCAGTCCAATTGCCACGACAAATAGCTATATGCACGTGTGCAGGGCACGCACGAGACTGATTAGGTGTCAAGAGGTAACAAGCTTGCAGACGGAACCGCATAGCTGCGGTGCAGAAGACGCTTCAAATTTTATACACACAAGAAGCGGATTGAATTACTGAAACATTTTTAAAGATGTGCAGCGACAAAGTCCATAGACTGAAATTCAATCATGGACAAAAAGAGGGGCAAGAGTAGAGAATGGCATCTATAAATGACCAGAAGACAGACCTATCCTACCAAAGAACCTATACCAATTGGCAGCAATATTGAGCCATAGTGCGTGTCACATGGCTCAAGAGGAGGGATAGTGGGGCAGGTCAGTCAGCTTTATACAACATACGGATTTGATTCATATTCAAAACATTTAAAAAAAATAAAAATAAATAAAACAATTGTAGAGCTTTTTTAACATGTGCTAAACACAATCCACAGGGTTATAATGCCTGGTCATAATAGATGCATTCTCAAAATGGTTTGATTTGGTTTAAACAAAAACACTGAATGCCTTAACAGTGGCAAAAACGTTATGTAAAAATAATAATAATAATAATAATAATACCGAGATATGGGATTTTGAAAATTAATTCTCGTGACAGAACTGGTATAAAGTGTGAAAATGTGCATGGGAAAAATGGAAGATCATGGACAAAATGTTTAGACCTGGTCAAACTGTACATAAATATTACAAGTACTGTGGGTTTAACCCCGTATGAAAAATTGTTTGGGCGACAATATAGATTACCATGTTTTAAAACCAAGTGGGAAACTAAGGATGATTCAAATTTGGCATTTACATTTTATATTTATAATTAATATTTTAAAGGCAAAAAGAACAAAGCACGTTCTCATTAAGAGCATTGAAAACAAAACGCTGGTGTTCTTCCAAGGGGGAAGGGCCACATTGAATATTGATAATTACATCAACTGCCATTAAAATAGCAGAAAGGTCAGTTGAGGTAGTCCTTGCAAATTACAAAAGGGTAATTTCTTTTGAGGTAACGTTCAATCGGGAAAAAGTGACCCAAAGGGAGCCTTACCTCTTAGAGAAATGCCGGGAACAAGAAAATGGAACAATGACGTTATTGCATGTAAGGTGGCTATCTTTGTTGCCACTTTGTTAACTTCAGCAATATGGTATTTGTGGGAACTAAGTCATAATGAGCAGGGGAGAGATGAGTGAACAACTTATATTGATCACTCCAAAAAAAATTTTTAATCATGCTGCATTGTAGCAATTTAAAAGATCAATTTGATCTTTGCAGGATGATCTGCTGTGTCAGATCTGGACTGCCATGAGAGTATGATGTTTATATGTATACTTTGTCAACAACCGCTGTAGATGTTAAAGAATGGGATGAATATATCTAAAAGTGAATGTGGATAATTTGTTTCAGTAAATAGTATAAGAATAAACTGCTAAACGAAACAATTGATTGCTAATGGCAAAACAAGCTGTAAAGACAATTGAATATGTCATGTGTATGGGTTTGCGACCATTGCTTTATGTTCTACCGTCACCATTGATCAAAGATCGTGTGAAGTCTATCACGTCGATTGGATTGTAAGATGTGTGACAGAGCATTCTATATAGTAATATCCATTGAAGAAAGAAAAAAGAAGCCATTGCTTTCAGAGAATGTAGTCAAGCTAAATTGTATATGTATCAACATCCCAAGATCTGGAAAAAGAAAAGAAAAAAAAAATTGAATTTGACAGCCGATGATGATCTGACCGAAATTGATGCAATTGGATTTCCCGGAGGAGTGCCGGATAAGTGTAAGCTGGTGAATCAGATAGCTGGTTTTGAATCCACCCTGTGTTGGTGGTGTACTCTTAACAAAAATGTTGACAGGATCAACTACATCCATTACAACGTGCAGAGGCTTGGAAATTGGACCGAGGCGGGTTTCAGGGCGGTCCACTCCCAACTGGCTGCAACTTCCCTCATGGCTTTCCAAAACCGAATGGCCCTTGACATGCTACTCTCAAAAGAGGGTGGTGTCTGCGCCATGTTTGGTGAGCAATGCTGCACATTTATTCCAAATAATACTGCCACTGACGGAAGCCTGTCCCAGGCCCTTGAGGGCCTGAGGACCTTGAATGGGAAAATGAAGGAACACAGGGGAGTGAACACGGAGGTTTGGAACGACTGGCTAAGCGTGTTCGGAAAGTACCGTACCCTGGTGTCCTCGGTCCTAGTCTCCCTTGCCGTTTTTTCTGCTGTTTTGACCTTGTGTGGATGTTGTTGTATTCCGTGTCTACGGTCTCTAATTAACAGGTTAATTACAACTGCTATCTCTCCAGCAGCTGAGACTTTTCCGTTGCTCCAAGGGGAAGACTTTGCGACTGGCGAGGGTTGTCGCTCTGCCGATGGCTCCATCTGTGAAGCTCCTATGGTAAACCTGTCCGATTTGTTTCCCGACTCTGACATTGATTATTAAGGTTCGATCTCCTCCCGGGTTTAAATTTGTTCTTATGAATTGTGATCCTACGGCTGAAAATCTTTTTGAAATGGCCGCTTTTAGGTGATAAGATGGTCTCTGAGAACTTATGATAAACAGGAGGGAATTGTTAGAAAAATGTATATATATGTTATCATGCGTTTTCTAATCAATGCCTTACTGCAATATTACTGCAATATATGCTTGCTGTTTGGCCTTGCTGTTTTTATGATGTACCACAGAAGGACAGTTCCTTTCTAACAAAGACCACTTTGTTAGACAACATGCCTCATTGCTGTCCTGCACCCCAGATGAACCTCCAAGTGACCATTAAAGTCAGGGTTTTCCTAACTATCTTTATCGTAGGATTAGGTTGGAAAGTATATAACCAGTAATAAATAACTTAGCTTGTTGCATCCTACACAATGTCGTAAAACTTCCCTTGCTATGTTTTAACTAGAGGTCAAAGTTTTTTTTTCTTATGTATCCAGTCCACTCCAACTCCTCTTCCCAGATGTTCTTATCAGTATGTAAACACCTAGTGTCTCACACTGTGGGTAGGGCAAATCCAAATAAAAAGAGCGGGAGTGCCTACAGATTTTTAGTGTGTGTAGAGATTGTCTCGAACTATCTGTACTGCACTCCTTGCGAGAAAAGACTTAATATTCTGTCTCACTTGTGGTTTGTTTGCTGTTGCTCTTCTATTCACTTATTCAGTCAGCGAAATAAACCTGACAGAATTAAGGCACCGGGCCCAGACGGCGTGTCATCTTCCTGCTTGAAAGTCTGCGCTGAGCAGCTGGCGCCCACCTTTGCACGGATCTTCAACCGTTCTCTGGAGCTGTGTGAGGTGCCCTCGTGCTTCAAGAGCTCCACCATCGTTCCAGTGGCCAAGAAGCCCGCCATCACAGGTTTGAATGACTATAGACCCGTCGCACTGACATCTGTGGTCATGAAATCGTTCGAGAGGTTAGTGCTGAACAGCCTGAAGGAGGTCACGGGCCCCCTGCTTGACCCCTTCCAGTTTGCCTACCGGGCAAACAGGTCAGTGGATGACGCGGTCAACATGGGACTGCACTACATCCTGCACCACCTGGACACCCCAGGAATGTACGCCAGGATCCTGTTCGTGGACTTCAGCTTGGCGCTCAACACCATCGCCCCTGACATCCTCCAACAGAAGCTCATCCAGCTTGCGCTGCCTGCCTCCACCTGTCAGTGGATCACCAGCTTCCTGACCAGCAGGAGACAGCGTGTGAGGCTGGGGGGCATCACATCTGACACCCGGACCACCAACACTGGAGCCCCTCAGGGGTGCGTCCTCTCCCCACTGCTCTTCTCTCTCTACAGCAATGATTTCTCCTCAGGTGACTCTCCTGTGAAGCTCCTGAAGTATGCAGACAACACCACTCTCATCGGACTGATCGAGGACGGTGATGAGACTGCGTACAGACAGGAGGTGGAGTGGCTGGTCCACTGGTGCAGTCAAAACCATCTGGAGCTGAACCCCCTCAAGACCGTGGAGATGACAGTGGATTTCAGGCGAGACCCTTCACCACTTTTACCCTTCACTATCCGCAGTAATACTATTCTCTCCACAGACACCTTCAAGTTCCTGGGAACCACAATATCTCGGGACCTGAAATGGACCGGCCACATAGACTCTGTCCGTAAGAAGGCCCAGCAGAGGCTGTACTTCCTGAGACAGCTCAAGAAGTTCAACCTGCTGCGAGAGCTTCTGAAGACCTTCTACACTGCCATCATCCAGTCTGTCCTCTGCACCTCCATCACTGTCTGGTTTGGATCGGCCTCCAAACAAGACAATCACAGACTACAACGGACAATCAGAACTGCAGAAAAGATCATTGGAATCAACCTCCCATCTATCCAAGACTTGTACCTGTCCAGGACCAGGAATCGGGCAAGGAACATCTCTACAGATCCTTCTCACCCAGGTTGCAGTCTGTTTGAACTACTCCCCTCCGGACGGCGTTATAGAGCTCGGTACGCCAAAACCAGCAGACACAGAGACAGCTTCTTCCCCCAGGCTATTGCTCTGATGAACTCACACCACTCATAGAGTGTCAGAGACATTACTGTGGAATAACATCCTGCTCTTCACACCTTTTTGAATTTGTCTACACTGTTTTTGCCATTATTCACATGTCCTGAATGTTGTTAGTCATCTAAATGTTGAACAGAGGGTGTGTTTTTACCGAAGTCAAACTCCTTGTTTGGCACGCTCAAACATGGCGAATAAAAAACTCTTGAATCTCTTGAATCTTGAATAACTGAAGAGTTTTGATAAAAATTGAATAATGTTTAGAGTTGCAAAGAAAAGGCAACATAACCTGCGGATTAATAGATTTGGATAAAACAGAGGGGCTAAAACGCTAGGAAGCAAGAGTGGGATCAGATATTTTGGCTTGTCAGGCTTAAGAAGTAGAAATTTAGTCATGTAAATTTTAGAATAGGACATTTTGACTAAATTGAATTCAGTCAAGAGGAAGCTAGGTTGCTCAATATACCTACCCAACACAATAGAAGTTAATTACACCGTGGTGGAAGTTACGTGGTCAGAAATTTGGATATGTTCAAGGAGTAACGGCCATAGGAATTTTTGACCATTACACAATTATACATAGAAGTCAAACAAGGCGACAGTTACCAAGATGATAAATGCGATTGGGCTCAAATAATGACTGCACCGACATGGCAAAGTGAAAACAACAGAGCTGAGTGAGGGTTTATGCTAAAGGTCTGCTATAGGGTTAATAGTAGCAAATAATATCAAAAAGCGTTTCTAAGATGTGCATGTGAGGATACCGGAAGAACGTAGATTTTCTAAATTTTGATAAAGGCGGGCTCCATTGTCAAAGATAGGATTAGAGTGAGTGTGAATGAGGGGATTTGGCATTTTAACGGTGATTGGCATCAAGGGAAATTGATAGAAAATCTGTACAGCAACGACGTGCGTTACATTAAAAACTGCTCATTCGATGAAGAGGATTGATGCTCCTTGTGTGGAGCTGCACCTTTGCAGAGGAAAGGAAGACCGTGTGAGAGAATGGATGAAAGAAGTTGTAATGGGCGATGACAAAGAATCAAGGAGAGGTGCTTGTTAGGGTTTGCAGAATATCTTCATCGTATGATTATGTTGGAATGTAACCTGTAATAATTTAACTAGCTTGTCCTGTCTAGACAAAAGTAGTTGACCAAAGTGGTAAGATCTTTTCAACTTATTGACTAGCTGCAGAGGAAGCAATCAAAGTTGCTTTGTTTACAGAACGTCGTAAAAGGTCCCCTGCTATGCTTTGATCAGCAGGGGACCGTCTTCACCTTATCCTGTGTGTTCCCACACCCCCACTTTCAACCCCACTCTGTTTCTCTCAATAAATAAGCGCCTGACGAGGCCTGAGTCAGACTTCATTCGACCATCGCTGTAAGCACAGCGACGAGTGAACTCTCCGCCTTCAGGTGTCTAAAATGACTAACTTGACTCCAGTGTGGTTCTTGCAAAATAAGTTAGAGTGAGCACCACCCTAACATTTTGGTGCCGAAACCCGGGACCCTCATACCCGCCATCTGGCTGACGGAGGAGGACGTGCTGCATTGTCGACAAGCCAGCGTCCTTTAGGGGGACCTGGAAAAGAAAGTCCTGGGAAGAGAATTTCTTCGCTGGGCCAGCATCTTAGGTCAGCCTTCATCTGCCAGAGGTGGATTGACGGGTTCCCGCAATGCAACGGACCAGGGGTCAGGTAAGTTAAACAATTGTGTTGTTGTGAAACGCGTAAAAGGTGCACGGGAGACAGCTTGGGTTCAAGTCCCAGGGGAAGAAACAGGCTAAGAAAAGCAGAGCTTCTTTTTCGTTCATCGAAGAAGTGTGTAGATTCTTCTTTGTCTGTTTTTCCAAGCTGAGGGATCTGGCTTGGGTTAGAGTCCCAGTGGAAGGAACGTGCTAAGAAACACGGAGCTTCTTTTTTGTTAGTCAAAGAAGAGTGTAGATTTTTCTTTGTACGTTTTTCCGGCCAAAGAACAGCTTGGGTTCAAGTCCCAGTGGAAGGAACGGGCTAAGAAAAAACAGAGCTTCTTTTTCTTAATTGAAGGAGGGCGTAGATTATTTTTTTTTGTCCGTTCTTCCAAGCTGTGTTGGAGGGTTTTACACCCATCTTGGATAGGCCTAGAAATAAAAAGCACGGGAGACAGCTTGGGTTCAAGTCCCAGAGGAAGGAACGGGCTAAGAAAAAGAACAGAGCTTCTTTTTCTTAATTGAAGAAGGGCGTAGATTCTTTTTTTTGTCCATTCTTCCAAGCTGTGTTGGAGGGTTTTACACCCATCTTGGATAGGCTTAGGTATAAAAAGCATTGTGTTTGTGTGGTTGAGAGAGTGCGACTGGTAGGATAAATTGACTGCAGAGAGAATTTGGTGAGTGGTCAATTTAAACCTGCATTGAGGATCCTCAAAGAAAAGAAAAAAAAGAAATAAAAAATAATTGTATAAACCTAAAATACCAAATTAAGATGGGAAGCAAAACCGGTAAATCCCTAGCTCTTGAAGAGGATGAGATGTTCATGATGGTCATTTGGCAGGAATTAAACAGAAGCCTGGGGAAGATACTGATGATTTTCGCTTAAGATTTGAAAAAGAATTCAGGGTGCATAGTGGCATCCCATTCAATGATGCAGCTGAGAGTGCTTATCAGCAACAGCTTAAAAATGCGCTCCTTACGAATTTCCGCCCTGAAATCGGCAACTGGGTGAGAAAACATTTGGTGGAAGTAGATGTTGCAAGTGTGACAACAACTATGCAATGGGCCAGACATGCTGAAAAAGTGATCAAAAGAGGCAAAAGTTCTGATGTATTTCATCTAGGCAACGATGATGATGATGACCTAGATGAAGATACAACAGTGTTCTTCCATGGGTCCCAGCGGGCCAGAGGAAGAGGTAGAGGCCAGCAAGGTCGCAGGCCACCATATAATTTGAAACCCCCATCAGATTCTGACAACTGTTGAAACTGTGGGAGACGAGGACACGTGGCAAGAGCGTGTCGTTTTGCAAGACAAAACCAATCAAGGGGTGGGGGAAGGGGCAGAGGAGAAGTCACATTTACAGCATGACAAGCTTCCTCCACTTTGACCCCTCATGCTCATGCAGAGAAAGAAGTAACAGATGTCCTATGACAGCAGAACATGTCATTGTCAGATTATTAGAACGTTTTTTAGATTATTAGAGCTCCTGTCCATACGAGAAATATAGCAATGCTGTTGTATGCCCAATGACAAATGACCAGAGATCAAATTGTGTGTGTACACTGAAGTTAAAATTTGCAAATCAAGTGGTAAATAAATGTAACTTGCTTCGAGAAGATAAATCAAAAATTAGAATGTGCTGTCCTCGCGTGCGTGGGAGGGACTAGCTCATGATCGACCACAGGAAATGGCCAGCCTGTGACGAATCATTGGTGCTGGGATCTACCTTACGCGCGCGAGAGCTGTGCATGTGGTTTAAAATGATGAAAATTGGCTAAACTTTTAGTATAAAGAAATTTGCTAGACTGTGGTCTATCCAATTTACACCGCAGAACAGGAACAATTGAAAGATAAGAATGAGAGGAAAAGAGAGAAATCTGTTTGCGAGCAGAAAATTGATCCACACTAGTGCATGTTAAGTAAGAAACGACAGTACATGCTTTCAGGAATTGGAAGAATCAAAATTGTGAATTTAAGACATTGACATTTAGTAGAAATAGTTGACTGGTTGTGTTATAAGATTAAACAAACTTCTATATGCGAGCTGAACCTGAGAGATTGAGTTCATCAAATTTAAAAACAATGAAAAAAATCCTGATTAGTTTGCCAGCAGTTTTTTTTGTGTTGAGGTTTTTTTGGATTGGTGGATTGTTCTATCAGGAACCTTGAGTTGAAAATGGTATGTGACTGTTGTGTGGAGTGCTTGGATGAATTGGGACCAATGTGATAGTAAGACTCCTTTTTGGAGACTGTGTGTGAGATGCAAATGAGCATTGATGACTGAATGCCCGACTGAAGGGAAAATACAGGTTGAATGGTTGAAGTTGTTGGAGAATACTATGGAAAATGAGTTGAGCGACTTTGAGTAAGTTAGATGCTAGAAAGGAAAGAAGGAAAAAAAAAAAAAAAAAACTCAAATACAAACAAAAGAAAAATAAAGGTTGCTTTAACAGTCCTTGACCCGGCATTTGCGTTTGGCGGTCGTCAATGTGGTTCCAAGACCTGCGTCTTGTGGTTTGTCATTTGTAACGTTTGGCTGTTGTGATCCTCCCAAACAGACATACCGTTTTTTTCCGTGTATAGTGCGCCCCCATGTATAATACGCACCCTAAAAATGGCATGCTGATGCTGGAAAAAAGCCTGTACCCATGTATAATACGCACCCAATTTTTATGATTTTTTTTTTTTTTTTTTAAGTCCCAATGATCATAGGGAGGCAATGGGTCCCATTTTTATAGTCTTTGGTATGGTCTTAACTAGGCTGGATGTAATTTTTTTTGTTGGCGTTGATTTCTCCGACTGCCCATAACGCACCACCGCGCTCCGTGCTCGCACGAGAAAGAGGCGTGCGGACGTGAAAAAGGCGGCTCTGTATGGGAGAGACGTTGAAGAGGAATAAAAACACCCTTGGAAACCAAAACTTGGTGATTTCAAGTTTCATTTCGAGGGACATTTGTCACGTCTCGTCCCCAGTTTTGCTATGTGTCTAGGTTGCCATAGTTTCTGTTCGCGTCGCCCCTCTCTAACTGTGTCACCTCAATCGATGTAACGTGTTTTGTATTTAAGTCCTGTCTGCCCCTCGCTCACCGTCGGATCATTGCATGTGTTACTGTCATGATGTCTGTTTGCTTTCTGTTCCTGTCGTTGGTAATGTCACCCTGTCTTTTTGTTCCACGTCTTTGTCGGTCAGTCCTGTTGTTGGTTTTGTTTTCTAAAAAAAAAAAAAAAAGAAATTAAATTTTTTTTGTACCCATGTATAATGCGCACCCCAGATTTTAGGACAATAAATTCGTTAAATTTTGCGCACTATACACGGAAAAAAACGGTAAGTGATTTGTGCTTTTGTTGTTTGTTGTAATTGGTTAGTGGGAGGACTGCTGGAGCTTGCTCCTACGGTGTCTCACCTGTGCCTTCCTGCCTTCCATTGTCTCCACTTAGACTGGACTGTGGAGGGGGGAGTGTGGTATTGTGGTGTGAAAAGGGTGTAGGAGCCTGTGGTGATTGATATTGTAATTTGATTGTGGGGGAGACTGATGTAGGTGTGGGGCTCTGGACTCTGCGGGTAGCTGTTTGCTGGGTTGGCGGGGGATGGGGGACGACGGCATTGGTTGTCCCAGTACTGGCCAGTCTCTTGAATCTCTTGAATCTCTTGAAAATGGGCCATTCACTGAAGGTGCGCCTTATAGTCCGGTGCGCCTTATAGGCCGGAAAATACGGTAATATCCGTTGAATGGAAGAAAAAGAAAAGAAACCATTGCTTTTAGAGACTGTAGTCAACCAAAATTATATATGTACCGACATGCCAAGATCTGGGAAAAAGCTGGACAAAACAAAAACATAATGTCTTTAAATTTGAGAGGCGAAGATGATCTGACTGAAATTGATGCAATTAGAGTCCCCAGAGGAGTTCCTGATTAATAAGAATTAATTGACCAAATTGAAGCGGGATGGGAGTCCTCCATTTGCTGCTGGTGGACGAACAAGGACGTTGACAGGATAAATTACATCCATTGCAACATGCAGAAATTGGGCAAACGGACACAAGCGGGACTTGAGGCAGTGCACGAACAGCTAGCCATGCCTTCCCTAATGTCAATCCAGAACCGCAATGCTCTTGTTATGTTGTTGTCTGGGAAAGGAAGGGTCTGCGCAATGTTCAGGGAACAATGCTGCACCTTCATCCAGAATGACACCGCCCCTGATGGGAGACTGACGAAGATAATTGCAAACTTGCAATCCCTCAACAGGAGGATGAAAGAGCACAAGTGGATGACTGCTTTTGGGAAGTATAAAGCCCTTGTGTCCTCAATTACTGCTATACTCACCTTGTGTGGATGTTGTTGTATTCCATGTCTCCGTGCTCTGTTTAATCGTCTTATCACTACAGCAATCTCGCCCATGGACGATAAGATGGCCCGGGTATGCCTAATGTCTGAACAGCAGCATGTTGATGATAACGATGATGATGATGCAGTTTTTGCACTTGAGTTTACAGACTTTTTCCCAGATCTGTGTGTTTCCGAATAATGATGTCGCAACATTTATCCTCTTTGGTGGAAATATTTGTGCGCATACTTGTGATCCGACAACTGAAAATCAAGAGAAGTGGTTGTTTTTGGTAATGTAAAAATTTAGCAAATGTGTGATAAACAGGAGGGAAATGTTGAAATAATTTAAGTGAAGCCTTGGCCTGCCAGACCTGTAGGCCTTGTCTTTACGAGTTTATGGCTTTCCTTTTATCTACGTTCTTCCTCTTTAGTGACAGGGATGTCTTTTGATCCCTGAAAGAGGCCTTCACTAACAATGAGCAGAGCTTATTTGCATAGGCAAAATGTTCTTATTTGGTTGAAAGAAACTCCATTCCTTTTAGTTAACTGTAGGTTTGGTTCATAGATTGTTGTTGATCAGAACTGTTTTTCTTTGTTAAGTGTTAAACACACTTTGAAGTAGTTGCGTACAAGTTATCCTATATTTACTCAATGTTTGTTTAAGGAACTGCATACCTTAATTTACTTAACATTTGTTTTAGTGTTTAGGACGAGTTACTTATTGTTATTGTGTATTAATTTACTAAGTAGATAAAGTCTAGCCAAGGTCTAGTTGCATTGTTCCACAGGAAAGTGGCAATTGAAGTTATCTGATCTCACTCGCGGACAACTCGGCCAACAACTGGAGAAGAACAGATGGACAAACTCTGCGGGGGCACGGGCCGACAATGAAGTGCTAGTTCACACCACACTACATTCCTTAGCTAATCAACGTTGCTACAGACACAATCTTCCCTCCCTTTGGTGTAGCAACGCCTCTGTAACCAGGGCAACCAAAACAGTGATGAGAGGAGCAGAAGAAACATCTCAAATGACTAATGCAAAGGTTGCAGAAAAGGTGCTGTTTTTTGCTGTTTTCCGGACGTGCTGCTGTCCTTTCGGTGGCGGATCCAGGTCCAGATCACCCGAACGTTCTGGCTGAAGGTCCCAAGAAGGAGGGGGACGGAGCCTGCGTCGACTGGACCCTATAAATTGGTGGAGCGCATCTCACATGCCGTCCAGCTGGCCGGCAAAGGAGGATCGTGGTATCATCTGTCCCAGTGCGCCCCAGTGAAGGGTTCCTGCAAGGAACCAGACCAGCCATCAACACTCCCCGCCCCAGTTCATACAGAGGCAGAATAATCCTCTTCCCCCTTGGTGGCCAGGTAGTCCACCCTGAGCCACTGAAGACAATGACCACGCAGCAGATATTTCCAAGTTCTCCCCGGACGGAGCAGATCTGCGAAGGGGGTGAGAATCGTGCTCACCCTCCACCAGTGGGCATGCCAAGCCCCCAACGACTGGACAATCGCGAGCAATTTTTATCTTGAAGCAGTGCTTCAGCGTTTGACCCGGGATGTTGTCAGGGCCCGCCGCCTTACGGATGTAGATAGCGGCAAGCACCCTCCTCACGCTGTCGGCAGAGAGGCACAGGGGCAGCTCGTGTGAAGGGGGAGTGGCCTTCAGCGGGCAAGTGCTGTTCTGAGCGTCGAAGCGAGCAAAGAAGCGGTTAAGGTCATTGAGCAGACGGATGTCGCCTTCACAGCTCTGCGGCGCGGGCTTGTAGTCCGTGATGGTCTGAATGCCCTGCCAAAGGTTCAGTGCGTCCCTGCTTAAACATTTTTAAAAAACTCACTTTTATTTAAAAAAAGAAATACAATCAAAATAATATTTAGTATTTATTTTTATTCAATTATTCGACTTCATACATATATAGGAATTGGACTTGTCTATGTCTTTCTTTGCAATATAACTGATTTTAATATAGAAGCTGGTGTAACACTTAACAGATTTTTGTTGGTGGTGTGCTTCGAGATTTCTTTCCAATGAAAAGGTGTGCCGTGACTGAAAAAAGGTTGGGAAACACTGGTAAGGGAATATACCTTATTTAAACTTAAATTTTGGAAAGTACAGCAGGACAGAAATATTTTCTAAATTTCAGCGACGGTCTGTCACAATAATGCGACCAGCGCGGGGCAGTTGCGCGGTCGGTGACGTGCTACGGTTGCATGTTCGGCGGTGCGCTGCAGTTGCGCGATAAGACAAAAATGCGCAAATGAAAAAATGCTTAAAGGCGTGGTTTTTTTGGGCTGGCAACGGATTTTTTTTCCCCCGTTATTTGTAATGGGATAACATGATTTGGAATTCGAACGATTCACTTCTCGAACAGCCTTCTGGAACGGATTGTGTTCGAAAACCAAGACTCCACTGTATTTATGAAAAGAGCTTTTGCACACATTTTCAATCCAAATCATCTCATTCAGTTTGAATATGTTTGAACAGAGACATGAACATTTATTCAGTTTAAATATGCTTAAAGAGGGACATGACTGTTTGAGTCTAGTTTAGTTTTGGTGGTTAGATGATTCTCATGAATCAACATTCACCCTGCATCACTGAGCCTTATCCGGCAAGGCAATGGTGCTTTCCTGTTCTCTGTGTAGTTCCTCCTTCCATTTGGCCTTCCTCTCCATGTTCTGACCTGTCAAGGACTCATTTCTGCCAGCAGCCTGAAACAAAAGAACGGAAGACTTAACGGTACAATACAGTGGAAGCGCCAACATCCAAACCCCTCATCATTCATCAATCAACAATGAAATCATCTAATAATGCAAAAAAACTCGTGCAAGAAGCTACACCTAGGCTTCATTCTCTCAACAGATGACTCAAATGTATGGCAGCAATCGCAGACGATCCAAATTAATTCACGAAAATCTGACCAACATTGAGAGTTTTACAACACAAAGAGATGAAACTTTAAAAAAATAGACAAGCTGACAAGCATGTGGCAGCATGCCACTCTGCAGCAAGTGCCTGAAGCTAACAAACTTACTTCTTTAGTCATTGTAAAAACAAAAAAGGCAACTGCAAAACAGCAGTCACAGAGGAACAAAAATGGTACAATAGTGTTCAGAATAGTATTGCTATGTGACTAAACGATTAATACAAGTTTTGAGTACATTATTCATTGTTAAAAACAAGGTACCAGTAGATTCGCACAAATCCAACAAGACAAAGATGATATTGACACTCTTAATTCTTTCAATGCCAAGCGTTATCAATAAGACAACACCAAGAATTGCACACAATTTTATTCAAGATTCAAGAGTTTTTTATTCGCCATGTTTGAGCGTGCCAAACAAAAAATTTGACTTCGGTAAATCACACCCTCTGTTCAACATTTAGGTATCTAACAACACTCAGGACATGTGAAAAATGGAAAATATTCTCAAACATCCCCTGATCTTAAACTCCCAAAAGGGCAAGGAAAAACTCAAAACTCCAGCTAGGGGAAATGAGAAACCTTGAGAAGAGACCACAGATGGGAAGGTCCCTTATCCAGGATGACCAGGCTGCAATGGATGCAGAGAGGACACATAGTACATTTTATGCATTTTCACTCATCTTTCAAGGCAGACAGAATATTGTATGAGATAGATAGATAGATAGAGCGGCTCGGTGGCGCACTGGGTAGCACGACCGCCTCACAGTTAGGAGGGTGCGGGTTAGATTCCACCTCCGGCCCTCCCTGTGTGGAGTTTGCATGTTCTCCCCGGGCCCGCGTGGGTTTTCTCCGGGCACTCCGGTTTCCCCCCACATCCCAAAAACATGCTCGGTAGGCTGATTGAGCACTCCAAATCGTCCCAAGGTGTGAGTGTGAATGGTTGTTTGTCTCTGTTTGCCCTGAGATTGGCCGGCAACCGGTTCAGGATGTCCCCCGCCTACTGCCCGATGACAGCTGGGATAGGCTCCAGCACGTCCGCGACCCTCGTGGGGACTAAGCGGTACAGAAAATGGATGGAAGGATAGATAGATAAATAGATAGATAGATAAATAGATCAAAGTCTGCTTTATTGTAAATCTTCTCACATGCCAAGACACACAAAGAAATCGAAATTACGTTCCCACGGGGACAAGACACAATATACATACTACAAGTAAACAACACAAAAAAGTAAAAACAAGAAGGCACAAACAATGAATAAATAAGAGTGATGAATAAATACCGTAATTTTCGGACTATAAGTCGCACCGGAGTATAAGTCGCACTAGCCATAAAATGCGCAAAAAAGTGAAAAAAAAAACATATAAGTCGCTCCGGAGTATAAGTCGCATTTTGGGGGGCAATTTATTCGACAAAATCCAACACCAAGAACAGTCATGAACGAGCAACAACAGGCTAAACGATAGGTATGCTAATGTGACATAAACACACACTAAGAGCTGAGAACGGCCCTGACGTAAAATTCAGTTATTCAAAAAACTATTACATAAATAACACGTTAATAAAACCATCTGCGTCACTCCAATTCATTAAATCCATCAATCGTCCTTTGTCAACAATGCGTGCGCGCCGCTGACGGCTCTTGCACTTCAAAATATTCCACAGACCCATATAACGATATATAAATTATATATCAAATAACTATTATATAAGCAATAATGTTATCAAACCATTTGTGCACTCTAAATCATTAAATCCATCGATCAAATTGCTCGTCCTTTGTCAACATCGCCGCGCGTGCGCCCTGACGTCAGCCTCGTAGTTATTCCACAGATCTACTATATAACTATTTGTAGCGTTAACAAAGTTCAAGGAAAGACGTGGGTTTGGTAAACGGCTCTTTATTTAACAAAACAAACTTACAGGCGTGTGGCGGCGTGGACTTCCCGCCACGGAAGTGGAAGAGAGCTCCATAGAATAGGACCGGGCGTGCGTAAAAGCCATGACCGAGCCCCATCCACCGTCCTCGGACAGCCACCCGGCTGAGCGCCGGCCCTCGACTTCCATCCACGGAGGTGAAAGACAGATCCATAGAATAGGACCGGGCGTGCGTAAAAGCCATGACCGAGCCCCATCCACCGTCCTCGGACAGCCAGCCGGCCGAGCGCCGGCGCCCGACTTCAATCCACGGAAGTGAAAGAGAGCTCCATCGAGTGACGCGTGACATCGCGGTCGCGCGTCAGCAGCGCGACGGCGCGTCAGCAGCGCGGCGGTTGTTTACATAAAGGACAAAGATCGACTCGTCCAGGGACAGATCTGCAGTAGATGCAATAGATACCTACGATTGAACAAATAACAGCAGATGAAAATGGAGATATATAAATAAACAAGATCGTGACCGTGAACGCACCCCTAACTTCCGCGACGAGTTAAAAAGTCTCACGGGATGGGGGAGAAATGAATCCCTCAGCCTTCCCGTGGAGCAAGATGGTGACAAACATTATTCTACCACATTCTGTTCTTTAGTACTCACAATTTGAAAATAGCTTGATTTCACTCAAACTAGCAATCTCAGATAATGTGTAACTAAGGAGAAAACAAGTTAATTGTGCAAACATTTATTTTCGGCACCAGTAACTTTGAAATAAACATTTCTTTGGTTAAATGACATCTGAAACATTTCAACAGCCCTTCCCTTCAATAAAACTGGAACAAAAATAATGAAAAGGTGTTTATGGTGGCAAAAATAATTTATATATTTAATAACGTGCGCAAACAGCCTTTCTACCTTTCAAACTATTTACAAAGTATACAGGACAGTCTCAGAAAATTTGAATATTGTGATGAAGCTCTTTATTTTCTGATATGCAATTAAAAAAACAAAAATGTCATACAATCTGGATTCATTACAAATCAACTGAAATATTGCAAGCCTTTTATTATTTTATTATTGCTGATTATGGCATACAGCTTAAGAAAGCTCAAATATCCTATCTCAAAATATTAGAATATTTCCTCAGACCAAGTAAAAAAAAAATTATAATAGCAAAACAAAATCAAACATTTGAAAATGTCCATTAATGCACTCAGTACTTGGTTGGGAATGTTTTTGTACGGATTACTGCATCAATGCGGCGTGGCATGGAGGCAATCAGCCTGTGGCATTGCTGAGGTGTTATAGATGCCCAGGATGCTTCAATAGCGGCCTTTAGCTCATTTGCATTGTTCGGTCTGGTGTCTTTCAGCTTCTTCTTCACAATACCCCACAAATTATCTATGGGGTTCAGGTCAGGGGAATTGGCAGGCCAATCAAGGACAGTAATGCCATGGTCAGTACACGATTTACTGGTGGTTTTGGCACTATGGGCAGGTGCCAGATCATGCTGGAAAATGAAATCATCTCCATAGAGCTTTTCAGCAGACGGAAGCATGTAATGCTCTAAAATCTGCATTTACTCTGGACTTGATGAAACACAGTGGACCCAAAACCAGCAGATGATATGGCTTCCCAAACCATCGCTGACTGTAGGAACTTCACACTGGATTTCAGGCAACTTGGATTTTGCTCCTCTCCAGCCTTTCTCCAGACTCTGGCACCTTGACTTCCAAATGAAATACAAAACTTGCTTTCGTCTGAAAAGAGGACTTTGGACTACTCTACAACTCTCCAGTGCTTCTTGTCCATAACCCAAGTCAGACGCTTCTTCCGTTGTCTTGAGTTCAGAAGTGGCTTGACCAGGAGAATACGGCTATTGTAGCCCATTTCTCGGACACATGTGAATAGTGGCTTTTGATACCTGGACTACAGCTTCAGTCCACTCTTTGAAGCTCCCCCAAATTCTGGAAGCGACTCTTCTTCACAATGCTGTTAAGGCTGCGGTAATCTCTCTTGGTTGTGCAGAGTTTCCTGCCACATTTCCCCCTTCCAACAGATTTTTTGTGGCTGTGCTTTGAAACTGCACTCTGTGAACAGCTTGCTCTTTGAGACATTTCTTTTTGTGTCTTACCCTCCTGACCCTTGTTTTTTCAAGGCTCAGGAAACCCTTGCAGGTGTTTTGAGTTAATTAGACGATTCAAGTGATTAGTTGAATACCCTACTAGTATACTTTTTCATGATATTCTAATATTTTGAGACAGGATATTTGAGTTTTCTTAAGCTGTATGCCATAATCAGCAATATTAAAATAATAAGGCTTGAAATATTTCAGTTGATTTGTAATGGATCCAGAATGTCTGACTTTTTTTTTTTTTAATTACATTACAGAAAATAAAGAACTTTAGCACAATATTCTAATTTTTTGAGAGTCCTGTATACCTATGACTGCAGTCCGGGCCACGGTGACAGCATGATTGTCTAATTTGCTGATGACACAACAGTGGTCGGGATGATCTCGAATGGTGACGAGACAGCCTATAGGGAGGAGGTCCAGAAGCTCACGACCTGGTTCTCCGTAAATAACTTGGGTCTGAATTAGAGATGCACCGATCCGACATTTTCAGTTTCGATACCGATACCGAGACTTTGCGTATCGGTCGATACCCGATACCGATCCGATATTATGGTTGACTTAACAAGCTACAAAACTCTACATGTGGAACAGAAAAGACCAAAGGCAATGGCATCAGGCAGACTACACAGTTCTTTGCTCTAAATTAGGGGTGTCCAAACTAACGGTCCAGTTTTTATTGGCTCGTAGAAAATTCTGAAAACATAATTGAATATGGCCCGCACAAGAAGCTTGAGCTCAGCTTCTCAGTTTCCACACTAGATGGAGCCCGCCACACAAAGCGTTTAACGTCCCATTAAAACCCCCCCGGAAGAGAAGTGAACATGCAGCGTTTGACATCCGATTAGCCCCCCCCCCCCCATTCGGGAGAGAAGCGAACGCGCAGCCTTTGACGTCCCATTAGCAACCCGAAGAGAAGCGAACGCGCAGGGTTTGACGTCCGCTTAGGTGTGGGTATACTTATTGCCCCCCGGCTGGGCGCCTGCACATTGGGGTTCACTCCGGTGAACGAGAGGGTAGCCTCCCTCCGGCTTCGGGTGGGGGGACGGGTCCTGACTGACTGTTTGTGTCTATGCACCAAACGGCAGCTCAGAGTACCCACCTTTTTTGGAGTCCCTGGAGGAAGTGCTGGAGAGCGCTCCTTCTGGGGACTCCATCGTTCTACTGGGGGACTTCAATGCTCACGTGGGCAATGACAGTGAGACCTGGAAGGGCGTGATTGGGAGGAACGCCCCCCCCCCCCCGATCTGAACTCGAGCGGTGTTCTTTTGTTGAACTTCTGTGCTCGACACGGATTTTCTATAATGAACACCATGTTCAAACATAAGGGTGTCCATGTGTGCACTTGGCACTAGGACACCCTAGGCCACAGTTCGATGATCGACTTTGTAGTCGTGTCATCGGATTTGCGGCCGCATGTTTTGGACACTCGGGCGAAGAGAGGGGCAGAGCTGTCAACTGATCACCACCTGGTGGTGGGTTGGCTCAGATGGTGGGGGAAGATGCCAGTCCGACCTGGCAGACTCAAACGCTCTGTGAGGGTCTGCTGGGAACGTCTGGCGGAATCCCCTGTCAGGAAGAGCTTCAACTCCCACCTCCGGCAGAGCTTTTTTCACGTCCCGGGGGAGTGTACCTTGTTCCGCGCGTCCATTGCTGAGGCGGCCGACCGGAGCTGTGGCCGTAAGGTCATTGGTGCCTGTCGTGGCGGCAATCCCCGAACTCGCTGGTGGACACCGGTGGTAAGGGATGCCGTCAAGCTGAAGAAGGAGTCCTATCAGGCTGTTTTGGCCTGCGGGACTCCGGAGGCAGCTGACAGGTACCGGGTGGCCAAGCGGAACGCGGCTTCGGCGGTTGCTGAGGCAAAAACCCGGGCGTGGGAGGAGTTTGGCGAGGCCATGGAGAATGACTTCCGGACAGCTTCAAGGAAATTCTGGTCCACCATCCGGCGTCTCAGGAGGGGGAAGCAGTGCAACGTCAACACTGTTTACAGTGGAGATGGCGTGCTGCTGACCTCGACTCGGGACGTCGTGTGTGGGTGGGGAGAATACTTTGAAGACCTCCTCAATTCCACCTACACGCCTTCCATTGCGGAAGCAGGGCCTGGGGACTCTGAGGCGGACTCTCCAATCTCTGAGGTCGAAATCACTGAGGTAGTTAAAAAAACTCCTCGGTGGCAAGGCCCCGGGGGTGGATGAGATCCGCCCGCATTTCTTGAGGGCTCTGGATGTTGTGGGGCTGTCATGGCTGACACGTCTCTACAACATCGCGTGGACATCGGGGATAGTGCCTCTGGATTGGCAGATTGGTGTGGTGGTTCCCCTCTTTAAGAAGGGGGACTGGAGGGTGTGTTCCAATTACAGGGGAATTACACTCCTCACCCTCCCTGGTAAGGTCTAGTCAGGGGTGCTGGAGAGGAGGGTCCGTCGGGAGGTCGAACCTCGGATTCAGGAGGAACAGTGTGGCTTCCGTCGTGGCCGTGGAACAGTGGACCAGCTCTTCACCTTCAGCAGGATCCTTGAGGGTGCATGGGAGTTCGCCCAACCAGTCCACATGTGTTTTGTGGACTTGGAAAAGGCGTTCGACCGTGTCCCTCGGGAAGTTCTGTGGGGGGTGCTTCGGGAGTACGGGGTACCGAGCCAACTGATAAGGGCGGTTCAGTCCCTGTATCACCGATGGCAGAGTTTGGTCCGCATTTCCGGCAGTAAGTCGGATTCGTTCCCAGTGACGGTTGGACTCCGCCAGGGCTGCCCTTTGTCACCGATTATGTTCATAATTTTTATGGACAGAATTTCTAGGCGCAGCTGAGGCGTTGAGGGTGTCCGGTTTGGGGACCTCAGCATTGCGTCTCTGCTTTTTGCAGACAACGTGGTGCTGTTGGCATCTTCAGGCCGTGATCTCCAGCTCTCACTGGAGCGGTTCGCAGCGGAGTGTGAAGCGGTCGGGATGAGGGTCAGCACCTCCAAATCCGAGTCCATGGTCCTCGATCAGAAAAGGGTGGAATGCCCTCTCCGGATCGGGGATGAGATCTTGCCCCAAGTGGAGTAGTTTAAGTATCTTGGGGTCTTGTTCACGAGTGAGGGAAAGATGGAGCGCGAGATCGACAGGCGGATCGGTGCAGCGTCGGCAGTAATGCGGACTCTGTACCGGTCCGTCGTGGTAAAGAGAGAGCTGAGCCAAAAGGCAAAGCTCTCAATTTATCGGTTGATTTACGCTCCTTCCCTCGCCTATGGTCACGAGCTATGGGTCGTGACCGAAAGAACGAGATCCCGGATACAAGCGGACGAAATGAGTTTTCTCCGCAGGATGTCCGGGCTCTCCCTTAGAGATAGGGTGAGAAGTTCGGTCATCCGGGAGGGACTCGGAGTAGAGTCGCTACTCCTCCACGTTGAGAGGAGCCAGATGAGGTGGCTCGGGCATTTCACCAGGATGCCTCCTGGACGCCTCCCTGGGGAGGTGTTCCGGGCATGTCCCACTGGTAGGAGACCCCGGGGACGACCCAGGACGCGCTGGAGAGAGTATGTCTCTCAGCTGGCCTGGGAACGCCTTGGGATCCCCCGGGATGAGCTAGATGAAGTAGCTGGGGAGAGGGAAGTTTGGGAGTCCCTCCTGAAGCTGCTGCCCCCGCAACCCGACCCCGGATAAGCGGAAGAAGATGGATGGATGGATGAGTTGGTGTCCCCAAAATTGACAAATGTCGGCATAACGTTTTTTTTTTTCAAGCTTTTATTCAAGCACAGGCGGTGCACTGGGTAGCACGTCCGCCTCACAGTTAGGAGGGTGCGGGTTCGATTCCACCTCCGGCCCTCCCTGTGTGGAGTTTGCATGTTCTCCCGGGGCCCGCGTGGGTTTTGTCCGGGCACTCCGGTTTTCTCCCACATCCCAAAAACATGCTTGGTAGGCCGATTGAGCACTCCAAATTGTCCCTAGGTGTGAGTGGGAGTGCGTATGGTTGTTTGTCTCTGTTTGCCCTGCTGCCAACGGATCAGTGTGTAAGTGTTGTATTAAAGAAAGAAATGTGTTAATTACCCGAGCCAATTATTATTATATATAATACTTTGGGGGGGTTGTGTAGGTGTATTGTTTGTGTATGGGTTGTTTCCACTGGATGTAAAAAAAAAAAACGTATAACTGTGTGTGTGTGTTTGGGGGGGCGCTAGGATTAGGGGGGATTCATTGAACGATTCGTCCGAACGAATCTTTTGAGTGAACTGATTCTAAAGATTTAGGTCACCTAAAATAACTGGAATGCACATCACTAATGTACACGAACGTGAAACAGGAAGTGGGATCGCCTGAAAATGGCCTTCAAAATAAAGCACCCTACCTCAAATCAAAGCACGACTGAATAACATAACATGGAGAATTCTTAACACATACTGTATATGTTTTTAGAACAGCTTTTATTATTATAACATTTTTTATAACAAGATACAAGTGTACATACTGTAAATATGTTTTTAGAACTCTTTTATTATTATAAGAATTTTTCTATAACAAGGTACAACACTGTAAATGTTTTTTTAGAACTCTTATTATTCTAACATTTTTTTTAATAAAAAGGTACAAGTGTACACACAGCAATTGTGTGGGCAATCCCTGCCTTCTGGTGGCGTGTGGGCAATTTTCATGCCATGATTCGCCAAATTAGAAGTTTTATTGAGAATTTTATTTTTTTTTATTTTGGAGAAAAAATATGCGATTTAGTGAAACCGTAATAAACAAACCGCCTCGCGCGTATAGCAGCTATCGTTATAGCGTTAGCTATCCGCAATTTCCCATGAGCCTCAGCTCGCAATCTCCCATGAGCCTCAGCAAAGTGTAAACAATCGCGTTTCTCAAACAATCTCCTATAAAATGATCAGAACTGACTAAAGTTCGATCTAACGCATTGGTACAACTTACCTATGTTTCCCTTCCATATCGATCCGTAGATTTACTCGAAACATTAACAGAGCAGCCTACTTTGACATGAAATAGCCTCGCGCGTATAGCAGCTATCGTTATATCATTAGCCATCCGCAATTTCCCATGAGCCTCAGCTCGCAATCTCCCATGAGCCTCAGCAAAGTGTAAACAATCGCGTTTCTCAAACGATCTCCTATAAAATGATCGGAACTGACTAAAGTTTGATCTAACGCATTGGTACCGCTTACCTGTTTCCCTTCCATATTGATCCGAAGATTTACTCAAAACATTAACAGAGCAGCCTATTTTGACATGAAATAGCCTCGCGCGTATAGCAGCTATCGTTATAGCATTAGCCATCCGCAAAATCCCATGAGCCTCAGCTCGCAATCTCCCATGAGCCTCAGCAAAGTGTAAACAATCGCGTTTCTCAAACGATCTCCTATAAAATGATCAGAACTGACTAAAGTTCGATCTAACGCATTGGTACTACTTACCTATGTTTCCCTTCCATATCAATCCGTAGATTTACTCGAAACATTAACGGAGCAGCCTATTTTAAAATGAAATAGCCTCGCGGGTACAACAGCTATTTGGTGACGCCCCCTGACTAGTTACCGTAATGTTGGAAAGCGATGCGAACTTGTAATTTACTAGTCGTACTAAAACGTACTAAAACATTTTGGCAGAGCACTGTGTACAACCAGTATGGATCAACAAATTCATCAATTGATCCATATATAAGGCACACCGGACTATAAGGCGCACTGTCGACTTTTAGGGCGGAAAATACGGTACTTCCTGGGTACTGATTAAGGCAAAAGGCTACCAGTTTGACACACACTTCTGAAATAGGCAATTTGCTCAATTTGGCTTTCACTATGTGTTATTATTTTTTACCAAAATCCGTTCCAGAAGGCGGTTCCAGAAGTGAATCAGTCGAATTCCGAATCTATTTTTCCCATTACAAATACAGTGGAGCTTTGGTTTTTGACCACAATCCATTCCAGGCTGTTCGAGAAGTGAATCGTTCGAATTCCGAATCATGGTTTCCCATTACAAATAATGGAATAAAAAATCTGTTTCAAGCAAAAAAAAAAAGAGCATTTTTGTACAATCGCGCAACTGCAGCGCACCGCCAAATGCGCAGCCGTGGCGCGCCGCCGACCGCGCAACTGCACCGCGCTGGTCGCATTATTGTGACAGAGTGGTTGCTAAATTTTAGAAAATATTTTTAAAGTCCTAATGGAATTTCCCAAATTTAAGTGAACCTCAGTGGGCAGAGGGCTTAATTTGGTCCGATCGCGCAACCGCAGCGCGCTCACTGTCGCATTGCTTTAGGAGCATCTTTGTGTTTTATGATGGCTTTACTGCTCCCACTGCTCCAATCCTCAGAGTAACAAGAACGTAATAACAAACTGAGTCAGTTGGCATGCGGGTCCTCTCGGCTCATCTCGCGAGGTTTGACAACCAAATTTTGCCCGACATCCGAAGCAAAGAAATCTCGAATTTTTTGTTCGAATACCAATTTGTTCGAGAACCGGGACGTTCGAAAACCAAGGCTCCACTGTGTTGGAAAAAATAAGTTCGTTTCAAGAAAAAAAAATCCCGCTTTTTGAAACATTTTTTTCGTTTGCGCATTTTTGTCCGATCGCCCAACTGCAACGCACCGCCGAACGCACAACCGTAGCGCGTCACCCACCGCGCAACTGCACCACGGTGGTCGCATTATTGTGACAGAGCCGTCGCTAAAATTTATTAAATATTTAAATATTAATAAGTCTTGATGTACTTTGAAAATTTTAAGTGGACCTCAGTGCGCAGGGAGCTTAATTTGATCCGATTGCGCAACTGCAGCACACCAGGCGGTCACTGTCTCATTGCTTTAAGAGCGTCTTTGTGTTTTAGGATGGCTTTACTGCTCCCACTTGCTTTCTTTGGAGGCATGATTAGGGGTTAATACAATCCTCAAAGTTACGAAAATACAATAACAACGGAGTCAGTCGGCATCCGGGCCGCGCGGTCGGGTTTTCTCGGGTCCTCCCGGCTCACCACGAGAGGTTTGGCCTCCGAATTTTGTTCGCTAACCGAGGCAAAAAAGTCTAAATTTTTTAGTCGAATTCCCATTATTTCGAGAACCCGGACGTTCGAAAACCAAGGTTTGACTGTAAAATAAATAGATGCAGCTCACTGACAAGTGCAACTATTTGAGCAAATTTTAGAACCGTCCTGCGGGCGACTCATGCGGTCCCCACGGGCGACCTGGTGCCCGCGGGCACCGTGTTGGTGAACCCTGCTCTACGCTGTGGTCTGCCGGGGTGGGGGCAGTACTGAATAAGATGGTCAGAAGAGCGAGCTCTGTCCTGGGCTGTCCCCTGGACTCCATTGAGGTTGTGGGGGAGAGGAGGACGTTGATTAAGCTTAAATCCATCATGGACAACACCTCTCACCCCTTCCATGAGATTGTGCGGTCCCTGAGCAGCTCCTTTAGCGGCAGACTTTTGCACCCTCGGTGTAGGAAGGATCGGTTCTGCAGGTCCTTCATTCGCTCTGCTGTTAGACAACATGCGTGGCACCTGATAAAATTAATGTGTTTCTTCTCTAGCAGCACTTGAGCAAACGTCCTTGTCTGTTATTTTCGCTTTTTTGAAATTTTGGCACTTGTTTTAGTCTTGCACTCGTATTATTCTTGCACTCATTTGCGCTGCTGTGACAAGTGAATTTCCCTGCTGTGGGATGAATAAAGTTCAATCAACCAATCAATCAATCAAAAATTGTATGTCCTCTGATTGGTTTATCGAGTGCCTGTATATTACGTCTGTGTGGCAGAATCCACACAAAACAATGGCGGCGGAGGTACGTACTCCGTCAGTGGTCCCCAACCTTTTTTGCGCCACGGACCGGTTACGCGTCAGAAATATTTTTGCGGACCAGCCTTTATAGAAATACCTTTTTTTTCGTGTATAATGCGCAAAATGTAACTAATTTATTGTCCTAAAATCTGGGGTGCGCATTATACATGGGTACAATTTTTTTTTTTTTTTTTTTAAGAAAATCATGGTAAAACAAAACCAACAACAGGACTGACCGACAAAGACGTGGAACAAAAAGACAGGGTGACATTACCAAAGACAGGAACAGAAACCAAACAGACATCATGACAGTAACACATGCAATGATCCGACGATGAGCGAGGGGCAGACAGGACTTAAATACAAAACACGTTACATTGATTGAGGTGACACAGGAAGGGAGGGGCGACGCGAACAGAAACTATGGCAACCTAGACACATAGAAAAACTGGGGACGAGACATGACAAATCTCCCTCGAAATAAAACTTGAAATCACCTTTCTTCTTTGTTGTCAATCGCGCATCGCATTCAGCCATCCTGCCCAACACACTTAGTGAGTAAAATTCATAATCGACGACACATCGTTTGATGCGATGGTGCAATCCTTGATGGTGTGTTATTGTCAAATATTGTTTGGTTTTTAATCTCCATCGCAAACCGGATATCATACGGAGGCCGCCATTACAGATGCGCAGAACGGATGCGCAAGACACGTCAGCTATATAAAGAGTGAGAAATCAGTTTTCTTCCCATTAGTTTCAATTCACAGTTTAATCAGCAGTTTCAATCAGCAAATAAGAAAATGCCGTATTACAGGTAATATTTTATTTCACAACACTTTGCCTTGTTCCTTCTTCTCTGCTGTTCACTTCAAACACGCTCCATACGAACGCAATGCTCTCGTATCAGACGCTTGCTCGATCACCTGCTCGTTTGCTGTCACAATGTACCCTACACAAATCCGGAACATTTGTTGCGGCTCCGAGTCACGACGAGGGGCAAGTTTTGGTTTCCAAGGGTGTTTTTATTCCTCTTCAACGTCTCTCCCATACAGAGCCGCCTTTTTCACATGTCCGCACGTCACTTTCCTCTTTTTTCATCTGATCGCGGTGGTGCCTTTACGGGCAGTCGGAGAAATCAACGGCAACAAAAAAAAATACATCCAGCCTAGTTAAGACCATACCAAAGACTATAAAAATGGGACCCATTGCCTTTCTGCGTGTGTGACGATCATTGGGACTTAAAAAAGAAAAATTGGGTGTTCTGCCCCGAAACTTGTCTGTTTGACTGTATTATATTGGTTTATATTGCGTTCGACAGATAGACTTTTATTTTGAAGGCGATGTCTAGCAGGAAGTCGGCCGTCGGCCATTTTTGTCGTAATCACAACAAGCCGTGTGCAGCTAGTGCTAGTCAAGTGGTCCATGGTCATCCTCGTTTCTGTTTGTGCCTTCGACATTGTTGGCAGAGTAGCCATACAGCAGCAGGTACTTGTGAGGAATCCAATTGCACCAAACTCGGTGGAATAAAATAAAGAAAGACGAGGAGGCCGATCAACTCTGTTGGACACCATTCACTGCTTCTACTGCGGCGTTGGCTTGTAGGGACCCACTGTGCAGCATGCAGGAAGGCTTTTTATTAAACACGCCCACTTAACAGCTCTTCACAGGTGGTTCCAATCACAATAAATCAAGATGCTGTCATAAGAAAATAATACGATTTAAACATATGACAAAACATACAATAGAAGAATGTATAATTGAGAGCATCTCTCAACACCCCCACTTGCTCTCACATTATAAACCTAAAGAAAAGATTACCTTGACATTTTAGTCAGAAAACAAGTCCATTTTCCTTTAGTTAGACCCAAACATAAATCCAGCAAATTTTTCCAACTTAAATTTTGTTGCAGGCTTGGTCATATTAGCTGTAGGAGAAAATGTCTCCCCATAATCCACACCCATCTTCTGGCTATATTCCTTAGCAACATATCGGGCCTTGTACTTCTCAGAACCATCAACATCTGTTTTAATGGCATACACCCATCTACCCCCCACTGCTTTCTTGCCCTCTGGCAAATTGGTCAGGGTAAATGTGTTGTTTTCTTTAAGTGAATGCATTTCCTCATCCATGGCTTTAACCCACTCTTTGGCCTTATCTGAGGCTACAGCTCCTGAAAATGACACAGGTATGTTAAACATTACACGATAACAGTAATCAATGTTACTCTGGACTTGATCAGTCTCTTCATCATCAGACACATATTTGGACACATTACAATCTGTGTATCTGTCTGGCTGCCTTCTCTCTCTGGTAGGGTAACGGCTACCATCAGGCTCACGTTTGACTTCAGCTCTTTCTTGTTGTGGTTGGTGGTGGCTGACTTCAGGTTTTTGTTCTCCGAACACAAGATTTGGACTTCTTGGTTTGGTTCTTACAAAGTCATCATCCTCAGATGTGACAGTCTGTGTTTGTTGTTCTACACCTGATTTTGCCACAAACTTTACCAATCTGTGCTTTTGCACTTTCTTACTGACAGGGGAATATACAATGTATGCAGGACTGGTTTTATCATACCCAATAAAAACACATTTTTCACACCTTGGATCAAGCTTTCTCTTGTCTTGTTTATAGGCATAACACTCTGAACCAAACCTCTGCATCCTAGACAAATTTGGTCTTCTTCCTGTCAACATCTGGATGGCTGTCTAACCTGTTCTTTTGTTAAAACACCTGTTCCGGATCACAGCAGCAGTTTGGACTGCATAGGTCCATAGTTGTTTTGGCAAACCACTATCAATGAGCATACACCTCGCCATGTCAAAAAGTGTTCGCCAATTGCGCTCAGCAGTACCCTTTTGATGAGGAGAGTACGGTGCTGATTTCTGATGTTTAATCACATTTTTAGTGAGCAAAGTCTGGTAATATTTACTTGTAAATTCAGTACCATTATCAGATCGGATACATTTTACTTTGCCATATGGGGCTACATCTGCCAGAAACCTTTCTGTAGCTTGAACAGTGTCACTTTTGTTCTTTAAGAAATACACAAAAACAGTGCTGGAAAAATCATCAGTAAATGAAACTGCATATCTGTAACCCTCTTTAGATTCTGGGTGGATTGGCCCTGCCAAATCTGTGTGAACTAGTTCTAGAGGGGTCTTAGCCCTCACATCAGGATCTTTGTTCCTGGTTTGGAAAAACTTTCCTTTAGTACACACTTCACAATGTTGAGGTTTGCTTATTGACCCCTTAATTTTCATGCCATCAACAACATTTTGTAATTTCTGAATGTCTTTATAGTTGCAGTGTCCCAGTATCTCATGCCACGTCTGAATATCATGACATCCTTTACACTGATCATGATCGCAATCATCATCATCATGTACTGTATGCAAATAATATAGTCTATCACGTACATGGATGGGGAATTTCGTACCGTCTTGGTAGATGAGGACGTTCTTCTCCTCCTTGAAGACCACAGTGGCTCCCCTGGCAGTAGCTGCTTTCACGGATAGGATGTCTTGTGGGTAGGATGGGATGTACAGCGCCTGCCTCAGCGTTGCGTTCAGGTGTCTACCTGTGCTGTCGATCAGGCAGACTTCTGCATCACCTCGGCGCTCCGCGACGCCCTTGCACCGCGTGCCGTCCGCCAGCTCCACGCAGTGTGTCTCGGCCTGGAACCCGTCATCAAACCGCTTGAATTTCGCCAGGTCTGTTATGATGTGCGAGGTAGCCCCGCAGTCAACCATCAGGCCTCTCACGTCGACTCTTGCTGCCCCCTCGCTCACTCGGAAGAAGTACTCGTCTCGGTCCTGGTCTTCCGTCACCCCGTGGACCCTCCGTGCGTCGTCCCGGTTGCCGCCCTGCTTCTGCCTGCAGGTCGCGTCCCGGTGTGTGCTGCTCTTGCAATGACTGCACCACAGTTTACGTCGGCAGGCCCTGGCCATGTGGCTCTTCAGGCCGCACTTGAAGCACACCACCTCCGCGGCGCTCCTCTCGGCTCCCCGGTCAGCTGGTCTGTCAGGTCTCGCTCTCCTCTGCCGTACGTTCATTACGTTGTCATCTGCTTCAGCCCGCATCTTCTCTGTGTCCTCGTAACTGCGCATCTTTGTTTTGAATTCAGAGAACTGCATCGTCTCATCACGTTGTGTGACATGGATTGCAAATGGTTTAAAGGACTCCGGCAGACCTTTTAACACCATTGCTACCAATAGTCCATCACTTAATGTCTCACCGGCATTTCTTAGCGCTGTGATTGCGGTCTCTGCCCGGATCACATACTCGGTCACACTTTCACTCTCAGACTTCTGTAGTGATGTCAGTTCTGTGTAGAGACTTATGATGCGTGGCTTGCCTTTGCCTTGATAGTAGTTTCTTAGTATCTGCAGGGCCCCTCGCCCGTCATCTGCAGCATCGCGCATCACCAGCGACAAACTTTTATCATCCAAAAACTGAATGAGTTCTGCATACGCTTCCTCATTCTTTCTAGCGTCTTGCTGTAGTTCGTCTTCTTCCTCGGTTGTGGGCTCGTTTAAGATAACGTCTTTCAAATCCTGCAATCGCAGGTGGCCCAAAAACTTTGCCTCCCATAATTCGTAATTCTTTTCATCACCGTCGAACATTAACCGCGACCAGCGGCTAGCAAAACTGTTCCTCTCTGCAGCCCGTCCGCTCATGGTGCTCACAGCGTGCTATCATCACCAGTACGTCGGTGGGAACATGCGGTGTTGGATTTACCTGGGCCCATAACCTGTTGGCAGAGTAGCCATACAGCAGCAGGTACTTGTGAGGAATCCAATTGCACCAAACTCGGTGGAATAAAATAAAGAAAGACGAGGAGGCCGATCAACTCTGTTGGACACCATTCACTGCTTCTACTGCGGCGTTGGCTTGTAGGGACCCACTGTGCAGCATGCAGGAAGGCTTTTTATTAAACACGCCCACTTAACAGCTCTTCACAGGTGGTTCCAATCACAATAAATCAAGATGCTGTCATAAGAAAATAATACGATTTAAACATATGACAAAACATACAATAGAAGAATGTATAATTGAGAGCATCTCTCAACAGACATCATCGTCTGTAAGTTTCCATTTATACTTTAAAGCTCTATCATATTTTCGTATTATTTATGAGTCTATATTGTAAGTATGAATGTTTATGTCGTATTTTTTCCGTATCGCTTTTCAGTTTTACTCCATGTTTTGGGAGAACACTGCAATAAAAAGGAGCTTTGGAAGCTATACCCTGACTCAGTGTCTACCTTAGCAGGAGTTAGGCTTACTGCTGAATTGGTGTTAGAAACACACACAAGGAGAGCAGGAAAGTAAAAAGACGACACGCAGCTGGCAACACAATACACAGCAGCAGACTACATGAACATGGACAACGATCAGAAGAAAATTACTACAACAAAAGGCTTCAAGTCATCTCAAAGTGGATCGTCGGTCAGTCGTAAAAGCTCTAGCTCAACCAAATCATCAGTCAGCGCTGCTGCTGCAAAGGCAAGAGCCAAAGCAGAGGCTGCTCGTGCACGTGCAGCATTTGCAGAGCGTGAAATCAGTATCAAGGTGAACAAAGCAAGACTAGAAGCCAGCCTCGATGCCTTGCAGTTGGAAAGAGAAGCTGCAGCTGCTAATGCCCAGGCAGAAGCTTTAGAGGCAGCAGCGGAGATTGAGGAAGAGGAGCTCCGTAGCAAAAGGAGCTTCCCTGTCGTGGAGCAAGACACACAAGAACGCGTAAGCAAATATGTTCGTGACCAAACTACACGTTTTGACAAGCTCCCTGAACCTGTAGTTTCTCAGAGACCGCAGAGCGATCTATTGAGCCTCACCTTAACGCGCCAACACCATATGTTCACAAAGAAGAAGAATATATTATGAAAGATTCTTGGCCAGCCCCACCTCAACTTCAACAGAGACCAACATCACTTCAGAGTTCTCAGGCAATACATGAATCCAAATCATCAGTCCAACCGCACACCCAAGAGAATTTCCAAGTCAAAAGAGAGAAAGACACTTACAACACCAATCCCACATCCAAGCTAACTTTCCCAAAGTACTCTGACACATCTCACATGTACCGAACCAGTCCAGAGTCTTCAGTTATGTTGGACATGGCAAAGTACCTGGCACGCAAAGAACTTGTTTGCACGGGCCTATCAAACTTCGATGATCGTCCTGAATCGTACAGAGCATGGAAGTCCTCCTTCTTCAACACGATCAAAGATTTGGATCTGACAGCTAGTGAACAGTTGGATCTGCTTTCAAAATGGCTTGGAAAAGAATCATCTGAACACGTGAGACGTCTGAGAGCAGTTAACATTGGCAACCCAAATGCAGCTCTACGAACAGCTTGGGAAAGACTTGATGAATGTTTTGGCGCTCCAGAAGTCATTGAAAATGCGCTTTTCGCAAAGCTCGACAACTTTCCTAGAATCTCGAATAAGGACAGCCAAAAATTAAGGGAACTTGGAGACCTTTTAAAAGAGTTATTGTCAGCAAAAGAAGATGATACCTGTCAGGCTTGGCATTCTTGGACACCGCTCGTGGCATAAAACCAATTGTGGAAAAATTGCCATTCAACCTGCAAGAGAGATGGCTTTCTCAGGGATCAATGTACAAGCAAGATCACAAGGTCAGTTACCCGCCTTTTTCTTACTTCACCTCTTTTATCTGCTACCAAGCTAAAACAAGGAATGATCCCAGCTTTACCCTTTCTGGAAACAACCTAACATTTGAAAGAGCAATGCCGAAACATAAAGCTCCTAGAACAGTGGTTTCAGTGCATAAGACAAAAGTTTCTACTGATGTTACACAAAATGAAACAGCTTCCGAAGAGGACGTGTCGAAGCAATGTCCAATCCATAAAAAGCCTCACCCTTTAAAGAAATGTCGGGGCTTCAGGCTAAAAACTCTTGCAGACAGAAAAGCATACTTAAAGGAACAAGGCATTTGTTTCAAATGTTGCTCATCATCCTCCCACCCAGCTCGTGATTGCAAAGCACGCCTGAAATGTGACGAGTGTGACAGTGAAAATCATATAACGGCTCTTCACCCTGGTCCACCACCATGGGCAGCTAGAGTCTCAAATTCCCCGAAGAATGATGGCGGGGAGTCAGAGTTGGAGGAAACCACGAGAACTCCAGTCGCAAGTTCTCTGTGCACCAAAGTGTGCGGGGATCATCTCAAAGCAAAGTCGTGCTCAAAGATCTGCCTCGTTAAAGTATATCCAGACAATCAACCAGAGAAAGCCAAAAAAATGTATGCCATGCTCGATGACCAGAGCAACAGATCTCTAGCTCGGTCACAGTTTTTTGACATCTTCAAAATCGAGACAGACGCATACCCTTACACCCTCAAAACATTTGCTGGCTTAGCCACAGTCTCTGGCAGGAAAGCAACCGGCTACCATATCGAAGCAGTTAATGGTGGCGTTAACTTGTCGCTGCCAGAACTCACAGAATGTGACGATTTACCAGACAATCGTGACGAAATACCAACTCCAGAGGCTGCTCTCCACCACCCCCATCTAAAAAGTATTGCCAACGAAATCCCAGCCTTGGACGACAAGGCCCAGATCCTTCTTCTGCTGGGTAGGGACATTCTTCGCATTCATAAAGTGAGGCAGCAGATTAATGGTCCTGGAGATACTCCTTTTGCGCAAAGACTTGATCTTGGATGGGTGCTGGTGGGTGACGTGTGTTTGGGAAAAGTCCACAAGCCTATCATTCACAGCTACAAAACAAATGTACTAGAAGATGGAAGACCTTCGCTGTTCAGGCCATGCACGAGCCACATCAATCTCAAGCAAGCGACCAGTCCCAGTTTCGTCAATGGTCTTTCTCACAGTTCACCAGATGACTCGCTTGGCCTTACAGTTTTTGCAAGGACTGACAATGACGACAAGCGAGCCTTCTCCATCGAAGACGAACAGTTCATCAAAATAATGAATGATCAAGTTTTCCAAGATGAGTGTAACAGCTGGGTGGCACCTCTCCCTTTCAAGACACCCAGACCTCCCTTATCAAACAACCGAGAGCAAGCTATGACCCGCCTTTCATCTCTGAAATGCACTCTGGAACGGAAGCCAAAGATGAAAGAACAGTTTGTCACTTTTATGCAAAAGATCTTTGACAACAACCATGCTGAACCAGCCCCTCCGCTACAAAAGGGAAGAGAATGTTGGTACTTACCAATGTTCGGAGTCTACCATCCCAGAAAACCTGGACAAATCAGAGTTGTGTTTGATTCTAGTGCACAATCCAATGGCCTCTCACTCAACAATGTCCTGCTCACCGGGCCAGACCTGAATAACAGTCTCATTGGAGTTCTCATTCGCTTCAGGAGGGAGAAAATAGCTGTTATGGCAGACATCGAACAGATGTTCCATTGTTTTGTCGTAAGAGAGGACCACCGAGATTACTTGCGCTTCCTCTGGTTCCGAGAGAACGACCCCAGCAAAGACATTGTCGAATACCGGATGAGGGTACATGTATTTGGCAATAGCCCTTCCCCAGCCGTGGCCACCTACTGTCTCAGAAGAGCAGCCCAGCAGGGAGAACAGCAATACGGGTCAGACACCAGACACTTTGTGGAGCGAGATTTTTATGTCGACGATGGCCTGGTCTCAACACCCACCGAAGAGGAAGCAATTGCTCTGCTGCAAAAGACTCAAGCTTCTCTGTCGGAGTCAAACTTGAGACTCCACAAGATCACGTCTAACAGTGTTAGAGTCCTGACAGCATTTCCAGCAGGGGACCATGCTAAAGACATTAAAGATCTCTATCTCGGAACAGAAACGGCGCCCACCCAAAGAAGTCTTGGTTTGAGCTGGGAAATCAAAATAGACACTTTCACCTTCCAAGTGTCAGTCAATGACAAGCCATTCACACGTCGTGGGATTCTTTCTACAATAAACAGTCTTTTCGACCCGCTTGGCTTTGTTGCTCCTGTGACCATTCAAGGAAAGTCACTATTGAGAGAGCTTACTCTTGAAGGAACTAAATGGGACGTTCTTCTTCCCCAAGAAAAACTTAAAGTGTGGGAAACATGGAGAGATTCTCTTCAGGAATTGCAACATCTTCACATTCCTCGTGCTTATACCACCACTTCTCCTTCCAAGGCAAAGCAAAAGGAGATCTGCATCTTCTCTGATGCCTCTACAAAGGCTATTGGTGCTGTCGCATACCTCAGAACAACTAACGAGGATGGCCAGATCCACGTGGGCTTCATCTTAGGAAAAGCCAAACTTTCTCCTCCCAGCGAACCCACCATTCCCAGACTGGAACTTTGTGCGGCAGTGCTAGCTGTAGAAATGGCTGAACTCATCGTTCAAGAGATTGATCTTCCACTTGACGCAGTCACCTTTTATTGTGACAGTAAAGTGGTGCTGGGATATATACAAATCAGTCAAAACGTTTCTATGTGTATGTCCACAACAGAGTTCAAAGGATCCGGCAATCCACAGACCCAAAGCAATGGCGGTACGTGCCTACGGAACATAACCCAGCTGACCATGCCTCCAGATCGGTTCAAGCTTCCATCCTCACACAAACCAACTGGTTCACAGGTCCAGCCTTTCTATACAAACCACAAGCAGCCACTGAGCATCAACAGTCATTTGAAATCATCGATCCAGACTCAGATGTGGAGATCCGACCACAAGTAACAAGTTGCGTGACGGGCCAAAGAGACAAGCGCTTCGATCCAAAGAGATTTGAAAGATTCTCATTTTGGAAGTCCTTGCAAAGAGCAGTGGCAACTCTTCTCCATGTAACTCGTTCTTTTAAGTCAACAAACCAGGATGTCACTGTATGTTCTGGATGGCACCTGTGTTCAAAGCCTCACAGTGTCGATGAGTTGTCAAAATCATCTGAAGTCATCCTCCGTGCTGTACAAAGAGCCTGCTTTTCTGAAGAATACGACTCCCTCTCCAAGCGGCAAGACGTTAACAAGAAAAGTTCATTGTCAAAACTAAATCCTGTTATAGCCCCAGATGGCTTGTTGAGGATTGGAGGGAGACTGAAGCTGGCAGATCTCAGCGATCCTGAAAAATATCCAATCATTCTGCCAGGTAAACATCATGTGTCCACATTGCTCATAAGACATCATCACGAACGGGTTGAACACCAAGGCCGAAGTTTCACAGAGGGCGCTGTACGAGCCGCTGGCATTTGGTTGATTGGTGGTAAGAGACGCATAAGCAGTATTTTACATGGATGTGTCACCTGTCTTAAACTTCGTGGAAGAAGAGAGAGGCAGAAAATGTCGGACCTTCCCCAAGAACGGTTGAGCACTTCACCTCCCTTTACATACACTGGTGTGGATGTCTTCGGTCCCTGGTTTGTGACAGCAAGGCGCACAAGAGGAGGCTTAGCTCAAAGTAAACGATGGGCTGTTCTGTTCACATGCTTGAGTACCCGCGCCGTCCATATAGAGGTGATTGAGTCCATGGATACTTCCTCCTTCATCAACTCCCTGAGAAGGTTCTTTGCAATCCGTGGCCCTTCTCAACAGCTACACTCGGACCGTGGAACCAACTTCATTGGTGCTTGTAAAGAGCTGGAGTTTGAGAAAGTTCTGAAGGAATCAGAGGTCCAAACATACACCAACAGTCAAGATTGTTCATGGCACTTCAATCCACCCCACTCCTCACACATGGGTGGTGCGTGGGAACGCATGATCGGAGTCGCAAGGAGGATTTTGGATTCAATGCTGATGCGTACTCACTCCTCAAGTTTGACCCATGAAGTCCTGTGCACTTATATGGCAGAGGCGACAGCCATTATCAACTCTAGACCGCTTGTTTCTATTTCATCTGATCCAGATGCTCCTCAGATACTCACACCGGCAATGCTCCTTACTAACAAACAAAGTATTCTACCTCCATCTGGGAAGTTCACCGACAAAGACTTGTTCAAGCAGCAGTGGCGCCAGGTACAAAGGTTGGCTGATCAATTCTGGAGTCGCTGGAAGCGCGAATACCTGCACACTCTGCAAGTTCGACACAAATGGCAGGAATCGAGACCTAACATTGAAGATGGGGACGTCGTTATGTTGAAGGACAGTAAAACGTGTCGTAACGACTGGCCCATGGCCCTTGTGACTAAGACCTTTCCTGGACGTGATGGAAGAGTTCACAAGGTCGAGATGAGAGTTGTTAAAGATGGATCCATGAAGAAGTTCTTTAGACCAGTTACAGAGATTGTTCTGCTTCTGAAAAGGCAGGACTGAAACATTTAACTGTAGGATGTTCTAGTTCGATGTGTGGCATCTCGTCAGATACCAGGCGGGGAGTGTTCTGCCCCGAAACTTGTCTGTTTGACTGTATTATATTGGTTTATATTGCGTTCGACAGATAGACTTTTATTTTGAAGGCGATGTCTAGCAGGAAGTCGGCCGTCGGCCATTTTTGTCGTAATCACAACAAGCCGTGTGCAGCTAGTGCTAGTCAAGTGTTCATCCATGGTCATCCTCGTTTCTGTTTGTGCCTTCGACATCATCGTCTGTAAGTTTCCATTTATACTTTAAAGCTCTATCATATTTTCGTATTATTTATGAGGAGTCTTTATTGTAAGTATGAATGTTTGTCGTATTTTTTCCGTATCGCTTTTCAGTTTTACTCCATGTTTTGGGAGAACACTGCAATAAAAAGGAGCTTTGGAAGCTATACCCTGACTCAGTGTCTACCTTAGCAGGAGTTAGGCTTACTGCTGAATTGGTGTTAGAAACACACACAAGGAGAGCAGGAAATTGGGTGCGTATTATACATGGGTACAGGCTTTTTTCCAGCATCAACATGCCATTTTTAGGGTGCGTATTATACATGGGGGCGCATTACACACGGAAAAAAACGGTAATCCCCACCATGTTTTGGCGGGGTCTCGAATGTTGATCTCAGACCATGTTTATAACACCCCTTTTACTGTTTTGTTTGCCAAGAGACTGGTACAGTTGTGAACCCACCTAGTGCCCAAGAAGGATCGTTTGATCTCATCCAGATCACATCTTGGCGACTTTCCAACCGTCCAGTCCCTACCATGCAACCAAACATAAATTACTACACATTGGTCAAGTTCGTCAAATTCTTCCGGTGTTACCGTAATTAAATCTGTAGGAGTGGGCAAAAAAAAGAAAAAGGGTGCGTATTATACATGGGTACAGGCTTTTTTCCAGCATCAACATGCCATTTTTAGGGTGCGTATTATACACGGAAGAAAACGGTAAATAATAAATTTATATAAATCGTACATGTATAATAAATATAGAAATACGATGAAGTAAAATTTTATGACTGGCATAAAAACAAGTATAAACGACAAAATTAAAACACCATTACGTTGAATTAGTGGGAGCACTGAGCTCATTTCTCAGAAACGAGCCGGCCCCATCTAGGCGTAATCGGAAAAAATGACATCCGAAGTGGTTAAGGTTTGTCTGTTTATGCAGGATGCTTGGTCTCCATGTGCCGAAGCAGTTTTGAAGGCTTCATTGCCTCGTTAGCTAGCCTGTCGCCACATATGCCGAGTGCGCTTGGCGCCTCAGTCACCTGTGGCGATAAATCCATATTTCAAGTAGGACTCCAGCAATGTTCTTTTAAATCCAGCTTTCTTTTTCATAGAAGTGGGAGCCTCTTCTTCTTCAGTCTCCTCATTGGGCTTTTTTCCCTTTCCGAAGAAGCTTTCCAAACTTCTCTGTTTCTTGCTCATTTTTGCTTGCCTCGCGGGCTCAACTGGGGTGACATGCCACGTGACCGAGACGAGCGTCTTCTGTCAATGGAAACCGCAACTTTTTAAAATATATTTTTTTATATTTTTCAAAATAAATTCTTACTCATTTTTGCGGGCTCGACTCGGAAAACATATCATATGACCAGGACGGGCATCTTGACCAGAATGAATTGATCGTCAATAAATAAAAAATATGTTGTTTTTTTTCCTGTGGGGCTTGGCGGCCCGGTACCAAGTCACCCAGTAACCGGTCCGTGGACCGGGGGTTGGGGACCCCTGCTTTACGTGACACGTCTAGTCCTGTGATTGTTTCTTTTTTTCCCGATCTACGTGGCGGAAGCCACACAAAACAATGGCGGCGAAGCTACGTACTCCTCTACATGTTACGTCTAATTCTCTGTTTTTTTTTGTCCCAATCTACAACTACGCCTGTATATTACGGAAGCCACACAAAACATTTTCCATCATAATTTGCAAATAAATTCCTTAAAAACTCAGACAATGTGATTTTCCAGATTTTGTTTTCATTTTGTCTCATAGTTGAAGTGTACCTATGATGAAAATTACAGGCATTTCTCATTTTGTAAGTGGGGGAACTTGCAAAATTGGTAGCTGACTAAATACTTTTTTGCCCCCGTGTGTGTCTGTGTATTTTAATATTGCTGATTATGGCTTACAGTTAAAATATTAGAATATTTCCTCAGACCAAGTAAAAAAAAAGATTTATAACAGCAAAACAAAATCAAACATTTGAAAATGTCCATTAATGCACTTGGTTGGGAATGCTTTTGCACAGACTACTGCATCATTGCGGCGTAGCATGGAGGCAATCAGCCTGTGGCATTGCTGAGGTGTTATGGATGCCCAGGATGCTTCAATAGCGGCCTTTAGCTCATTTGCATTGTTGGGTCTGGTGTCTTTCAGCTTCTTCTTCACAATACCCCACAAATTCTCTATGGGGTTCAGCTCACAGGAATTGGCAGGCCAATCGAGGACAGTAATGCCATGGTCAGCCATTGACTGGTGGTTTTGACACTGTGGGCAGGTGTCAGATGATGCTGGAAAATGAAACCATCATCTCCATAGAGCTTTTCAGCAGATGGAAGCATGTAGTGCTCTAAAATCTCTTGGTACACATCTGCATTTACTCTGGACTTGATGAAACACAGTGGACCAACACCAGCAGCTGACCTGGCTCCCCAAACCATCGCTGACTGTAGGAACTTCACACTGGATTTCAAGCAACTTGGATTTTGCTCCTCTCCAGCCTTTCCCCAGGCTTTGGCGCCTTGAGTTCTAAATGAAATACAAAACTTGGTTTCGTCTGAAAAGATGACTTTGGACCACTCTGCAACTGTCCAGTGCTTCTTTTTCTATCTTTTCAGATGTTTCTTTTGTTGTCTTGAGTTCAGAATACGGCTATTGTAGCCCATTTCCTGGACACGTCTGTGAACAGTGGCTTTTGATACCTGGACTCCAGCTTCAGTCCAGATTCTTTGAAGCTCCCCCAAATTCTGGAAGCAGCTCTTTTTCACAATGCTGTTAAGGCTGCGGTCATCTCTCTTGGTTTTACAGCATTACCTGCCACATTTCCCCCCTTCAGCAGACTCTTTGTGAATGTGCTTTGAAACTGCCCTCTGTGAACAGCTTGCTCTTTGAGAAATTTCTTTTTGTGTCTTACCTTCCTAATGGAGGGTGTCAATGATGGTCCTCTGGACAGCAGTCAGATCAGCAGTCTTCCGCATACTTGTGATTTAGTTTAATGAACCAAGCTGAGTGTTTTTCAAGGCTCAGGAAACCCTTGCAGGTGTTACGAGTTAGACGATTCAAGTGATTAGTTGAATACCCTACTAGTACACTTTTTCATGATATTCTAATATTTTGAGACATGATATTTGAGTTTTCTTAAGCTGTATGCCATAATCAGCAATATTAAGATAATACAAGGCTTGCAATATTTCAGTTGATTTGCAATGAATCCAGAATGTATGACAGTTTCGTTTTTTTATTGCATTACAGAAAATATAGAACTTCATCACAATATTCAAATTTTCAGAGACAGTCCTGTATATATACATACAGTATCTCACAAAAGTGAGTACACCCCTCTCATTTCTGAAATATTTTAATTATATCTTGTCATGGGACAACACTGAAAAAATGACTGATCCAATGTTAAGTAGTCACTGTAGAGTTATTATAGCTAAGTAAATTTATTGTTACTTCAAAGTAACTCAAAATACAACAATGAATGTGTAAAATGCTGGCAACAAAAGTGAGTACACCCCAACTAAAAATGCCAAAATTGGACCTAAATGTCAATATTTTGTGTGGCCACCATTATTTTCCAGCACCACCATAACCCTTTTAGGCATGGAGTTCACCAGAGCTTCACAGATCGCCGCTGGAATTCTATTCCATGATGACATCACGGAGCTGGTGGATGTTGAAGACCTTGCGCTCCTCCAACTTCTGTTTGAAGATTCCCCACATATGTTCAATAGGGTTTAGGTTTGGGGACATGCTTGGCCAGTCTATCACTTTCACCCTCAGCTTCTTTAGGAAGGCAGTGGTCGTCTTGGAGGTGTGTTTGGGGTCATTATCGTGTTGGAATACTGCTGTGCGGTCCAGTTTACGGAGGGAAGGGATCATGCTCTGCTTCAGTATTCCACAGTACATGCTGGCAATCGTTGTTCCCTCAATGAACTGTATCTCCCCAGTGCCAGCAGCACTCATACAGCCCCAGACCATGGTTCTCCCACCACCATGCTTGACTGTCAGCAAGACACACTTGCCTTTGTACTCTTCACCTGGTTGCCGCCACACACTTTGGACACAATCTGAACCAAATATGATTATCTTGGTCTCATCAGACCACAGGACATGGTTCCAGTAACCCATATCCTTAGTCTGCTTGTCTTTAGCCTTTGCAAGCTTCCTTGTGCATCTTTTTTTTAGAAGAGGCTTTTTTCTGGGACAACAGCCATGGAGACGGTGTCTCGATGACTTATGTTTGGTGTGTTGTCGAGAGTATTTCATGTATCGTTATTTAGTATGGCGGAACCATTACGCACAGTTAATTATGTAATGTGTGCCGTCGTGTTGTGTGATGTCAGAAGTTGAGCGTTGACTTACGTGCTGTATTTCTGTCTGTTGCAGAACCACACATTCCCCCCCACACACACGCACGCACACACGCACACACACTCCACACACCCTTCACACGTGTCATACAATAATCACACACAAGAATCTCAAAGACTCACCCATGTACACTACTCACATCTGCTCTCACATCCTTACGACCAAAAGTGTGCCTATACCCTTTTGCCACTTTGTCTGTATGTCCCTATGAGCCACAGTGACTGTTACTTTTTTGCCAATAATTCAGTAAAGCAATCAAAACTGAACCACGGCTTCCCTCCTCTGTTTTGTTTTTGTGTCATGGCTCAGGCTCCCCAACAATAGCGGTAGCTGTTTGCATTATTTTATAGCAATGTTTTTCCTTATTAAGATTTGTTTCAAGACTACAGTTACAGTTAGACTTCACTTTGATGGTTAATGCAGTTATTGCAATTTTGTTCTTTTATCACAGTATTTATTTACATTTCATAAACCAGAAGCCATTCATTTACAAATGTGATTGCACTTTCGTTTACATATTTAAATGTTCAGATATTAAGATGTGATAGATAGTTTTTGCATGATTTCAGTGAGGCAAAATAATGTGTTTTATTTTTTATGTGTTTGTTTCAGATGTAATCATTTTCTGAATGAAAATTAAATTTGGTGTTCAAAAAGTCTTTTTTTCAAACTTGAGTCTTGAAAAAGAGTCTAATAATCAGGGTCGTCTTATATTCGGGCCAATACGGTATATATCAAATAGGGGTGTAACGATACATCGATACACATCGATTAATCGATATAATGCTCTACGATTTATTGGCATCGATGCTAAAGGTAAACATCGATTTATATCGCCGTGTTTGACCTCGGACATTAGACGCGACTTTATTTTGAAATCCAGTTCATTGTTGCTTGCTTCCTCTTTCCGGGAGCGCACTGCGCGTGTTGTGTAGTGAGCAGAGCACACACGTGAAAGGGGAGTCGACAACTAGTACGCGGCTCCTGGGCTGGTGCTATGGCTAGTGTCCAAAAAGACGAGGAAATTTGCTCCCCTTTAGGCTTCAAGTCATTCGTTTGGAAGCACTTTGGATTCCAAAGAAAAGATGGCTCAACGGACAAGACACGTGCAGTTTGTAAATCCTGCCATGCAGTGATCAAATATTCAGGGAGCACAAATCTCGCCGCACATTTAAAGAAAAAACACGACATCAAAGTTCAGTGTTAAAATAAGCACTTTGTATACTACAATACTCTTGTAATTTCCTAAATAAAGAGTTTGCAGTACCTTGTTGATTTTGCGTATGAATTGTTATAAATTAGGTTATTGTTCTATATTTTTTATTAAAAAAAAACGATCGTAGAGCACTATATCGCGATATATCGTGAATGAATCGCAGCAGGCTTTAGGATATCGGCAAATATCGTATCGTAGTTCTTTGTATCGATATTATATCGTATCGTGACAAAACCCGCAATTTACACCCCTAATATCAAACTATAATGTAAACAACAATTTTATCAAACCATCCGTGTCACTCAAAATCATTAAATCCATTGAAATCTTCGTCCTATGTGTTGACTCCGGAACTCCATGCGCTGCTGACGTCATACTCGTTGTCAGTTGCGGCGCCAATTATTCCACAGATCTACGTATATAACTACATTGCAGCGTTACCAAAGTACCGGGCAAGACGTGGGTTTGGTAACAGGCTCTTTATTTCACAAAACAAGAGCTCAACATATGAGCCAACACAGTGCTATAAGCAAGCGCCCTTGATCGCTCTTCCCGTCTCCCCTCCCTGCTCCCTTCACGGCCTTGCTAGACAATCGTAAACTACTGAAGTCTAACAACAGAGACGTTGCTACTCTAAATAAACTATACATCAAATAACTATGACATAAATAACAAGTTTTTTGAACCATCTGTGTCACTCCAAATCATAAAATCCTGTGACTCCTGAAGTCAGTGAATGGAACTTATAGTCAGTGAAAAGTGAAAATAACATGTGAAGTGATCAACTATACTAGTAAGTCAGTAATGTGTTAATGATCAAGTAAAAATGTGTGAATAATTACACATATAAGTCGCTCCTGAGTAAAAGTTGCCCCCCAACCCAAACTATGGAAAAGAAAAATGCGACTTATAGTCCGACAAATACGGTATTCAAACACAAGGTCCCTCCTTGTAGCGGTTGTTGCTTGGGCCCAAATGAATAACTAAAAAAAAAAAATTCATACAACAACAATAGGGCCCTCACAGTGATCGCTGCCCAGGCACTACTAATTGCTACAAAAACAATACGAATAAATCCACAGAGCATTCAGGATGTTAAAAGTCTGGTTAAAAAGTCTCTACGATTCGTCATTTTCTACAGTACCCCGTCATCGATTAAGTTCAGGGCCGGTGTTTTCTATGGGCAATATGGGCGACCGCGCAGGGCGCAATCCATGTGGGGGCACACGAGCACTCAATTTAATAAAAAAAATTGCCAGTTTTCTAGCTCAATCAGTTCCATCTAAAATCTGTTCAGTGGGGACTGGGGTGCCCTTATAGTTAGGTGATGTCAATTTGCTGCTGAGAGTCGTTCGTTATTTCTTTGTGCGTGTGTGCGTGCCAGAAGAGCAGCCCTCTCCTCTCTCCACGCCCCGCTGCGAGCAGGCAAGAGGGCGGCAGCCGGCGGGGGACAGCAGGCAGGAGAGGAAAAGCAAAGGGAGGGGAGCGAGGGATTCCAAGGCCAAACAACTGCTTCCAAATAAACTTTATTTCATTCATAAAAATAATACCTATCCACATGTAATCATTGAGTTATGTGAAAAATGTACACACCCAACACCTGCCGCTGACCATTGACGGTGCCGTGGTGGAGAGAGTGAGCAGCGCCAAGTTCCTGGGGGTGCACATCAGTGGGGATCTCTCCTGGTCCACCAACACCGCATCACTGGCAAAGAAAGCCCAGCGCCGCCTGTACTTCCTGCGGAAACTCAGGCGAGCGAGCGCTCCTCCGGCCGTCATGACTATATTTTACCGCGGCACCATTGAGAGCGTCCTCTCCAGCTGTATTGCTGTTTGGGGTGGCGGCTGCACGGACTACAACTTGAAGGCCCTGCAGCGCATAGTGAACACGGCTGGTAAGACTATTGGTGCTTCGCTCCCCTCCTTGAAGGACATTTACACCTCCCATCTCACCCGCAAGGCGACCACGATTGTGTGATGTGAGTCACCCCGCTCACTCTTTGTTTGAGCTTCTGCCCTCTGGGAAGAGGTACAGGAGCCTGCGCTCCCGCACCACCAGACTCTCCAACAGCTTCATACTCCAGGCTGTTAGGATCCTGAACTCGCGCCCCCTTTCTGCGTAGCGTCCTGTACTTTGCGCTATGCTTACTGTCTGCTGTACGCACATTGGCTCAGTTTTGCTCCTCTTATTTATTGGGTTATTTGTTTATTATTTATTCATCACTCATTTTATTTATTTATTATTTATTAGTTATTGTTTGTGCCTTCTTGTTTTTATTTTGTGTCGTCTACTTGTATGTTTATCGTGTACTATGTCTCGTCACCGTGGGATAGAGGAAACGGAATTTCGGTTTCTTTGTGTGTCTGACATATGAAGGGATTGACAGTAAAGCTGACTTTGACTTTGAAAAAAAAAATGGCATGAGCCATAAAATGCCCACAAAAGTGAAAAAAAAAACATATATAAGTCGCTCCGGAGTATAAATCGCATTTTGGGGGGCAATCTATTTGACAAAATCCAACACCAAGAACAGTCATGAACGAGCAACAACAGGCTAAACGATAGGTATGCTAACGTGCCATAAACACGAACGAAGAGCTGAGAACGGCCCTGACGTAACATTCAGAGTTATTTAAAAAAACATATAACATAAATAACACGTTTATAAAACCATCTGTGTCACTCCAATTCATTAAATCCATCGATCGTCCTTTGTCAACAATGGGCGCGCGGCGCTTGCACTTCAAAATATTCCACAGGCCCATAAAACGATATATAAATTAGATATCAACTATTACATAAGCAATAATATTATCAAACCATCTGTGCACTCTAAAAATCATTACCGTTTTTTCCATGTATAATGCGCAAAATTTAACTAATTTATTGTCCTAAAATCTGGGGTGCGCATTATACATTGGTACAATTTTTTTTTATATATATATTTTCTAATCCGGATATCATACGAAGGCCGCCATTACAGATGCGCTTTCTTCTCTGCTGTTCACTTCAAACACGCTCCATACAAACACAATGCTCTCGTATCAGACACTTGCTCGATCACCTGCTCGTTTGCTGTCACAATGTACCCTACACAAATCTGAAACATTTCTTCGGTTTTGAGTTTGCTAGCGCAGTGATACTGACCGGCAGAATAACATCCGGTTGTTTCCAAAGATGATCTTTTTTCTGAAATAATTTTACGTTTATTATGCATGGGTACAGGCTTTTTTCCAGCATCAACATGCCAGGGTGCGTATTATACATGGGGGCGCATTATACATGGAAAAAAACGGTAAGTCCATTGATTAAATTCCTCGTCCTTTGTCAACAACGCCGCGCGTGCGCCCTGACGTTAGCCTCGTCATTATTCCACAGATCTAGTATATAACTAGATTGTAGCCTTGACAAAGTACAACAAAAGACGTGGGTTTGGTAAACGGCTCTTTATTTAACAAAACAAACTTCCAGGCGTGTGGTGGCGTGGACTTCCAGCCACGGAGGTGGAAGAGAGATCCATAGCGTGCGTAAAAGCCATGACCGAGACCCATCCACCGTCCCTGGACAGCCACCCGGCCGAGCGCCGGCCCTCAACTTCCATCCACGGAGGTGAAAGAGAGCTCCATAGAGTAGGACCGGGCGTGCGTAAAAGCCATCTCCGAGCCCCAGCAGCCGTCCCTGGACAGCCACGCGGCCAAGCGCCGGCCCCCGACTTCAATCCACGGAGGTGAAAGAGAGCTCCGTAGAGTAGGACCGGGCGTGGGTAAAAGCCATAATAGTTTTTCAAACCTTCTGTGTCACTCCAAATCCTTAAATCCTTCAAACTCTTCGTCCGCTAATGATGCCGGTAGTACGTGGGGCATTTTCGTCACCCCGTTGTCAATCTTTGTCCTTGATGTAAACAACCGTCGTGCCACGCCGCGTCGCGCTGCTGACGTCACTTGAAATTCAAATTACAGTAATTCCTTACTACACCACATATAATTCGCTCCTTATTATAAGTCGCCCCGCCCCCCAAACTATGCGAAAAAAACACGACTTATAGTCCGAAAATTACGGTACATACAACATTTTTTAAAAACGTGATCAATGTTAAGGTAGTTTGACGGACCAGATAGTGTTTGCAAGAAAAAAAAAAAAATTGGAGCGTATGGGTCCGCCCAGGGCTCTAAGGACTTTGCAAAAGGGACTGAATTTCGCAAGCACAAGTTTGGAGACTTTGAAAAGTCAGGCAGAAAAAAAGGTACAGTTTTTCAAAACAATTACGAAGCACTCAGAGACTGTCACACTTGCATTGTTTCAACTGGCTTGGAACATTGCACGGGCTTAATAGCCATACAATGAAGTGGAGTTCGTTAAAATATGCCTCAGTGACGTTATTGAATTTTATTTTCATCATGCTGCTGAGAATGCGTGTAGGAATACTGTCCACAGCCCTGCTTGCTTGTTATGAAGACAAATTTAGTTGTTGCATGCGCGCCCGCGCCTGCCTGCCTGCATGCGTGCACGTACAAGACCCACAATGCCCCGCGTGCAGCCAAGATGGAAGAACCCGGGAGCAGCGAGAGAACAATGTTTTGCCTCTAGATTTGGGGGGGAAACGGAGCGTAAGTTACGATCAATGCGGCCACGTTGAGTTGCACTTAGGCTAATGTTTACATTATGTACCAATGTCAAGGACGATTATGCCACCCAGCTTATATCATTGATGTGTTTCGATAGTTGTGGGGTCGTCACTAATTATTTGTGTTTAGATAAATGTCTGAGCTATAATGGTGTAATTAATGATTAAAACTTGAAAGTATCTGTTTATTGTATTCGTTTATATGTTTAATAAAGACAAAGCCATAGCAAAACTGTTATTTAGATTTTGACCTAAATTAGCCTTGAATAAAGACTAAGCAGTCACAAGAATTAACAGAAAAAATGGACAGCCGGACTCGGACTCATAGTCAAGAGGCCGGACTCGGAGCAAAAATCCGACCGAGTCCACAGCCCTGATTTTCAGGCATAAGACTGGTAGACCTTCGCAATAATAGCTCTCGCTCTCAAAATGATTTGAGGCCACAGCATGCATTGGTAACTGGTAATTGGTAACGCATGGGTTGGTAACTCCGGTCCTCGAGGGCCGGTGTCCTGCATGTTTTAAAGGTCTCCCTGACGCAACATACCCTGATTCAAATGATCAGGATTGTTATCTAGCTTCTGCAGACTAATTGCTTATTATCTGACTATTTCAATCAGGTGTGTTGCAACAGTAGGTCATAGAAAACAGTACACCGGTTGACCCTTGAAGACCAAAGTTGCCTACCTCTGCTCAGCTTTGAAAGTTCCGCCCCCACACACACACAACAGAACTCACTGTGTGCGAACACACACACAAAACACTCACCTGTTTGCCCAGGAGGACCATCAACAAGCAGGCACCTATTGTGGCTGCCATCATCACGTAGCAGGCTTTTACTCGCACTTTGTTTCTGGCAGCGTCAAGCATTTCATACCTGTTGCACACACAAAATGCAACAAGTCATTTTAGTAATATACTCCTATTATGCTCAACGTTAGTAATATACTACTCGTTTGAGGGCCAATTGTGTCTCGGATAGACCACTTACTGTTTAAGAGGGTGCTTTTATTTTTTACCACTGGTAGTTGTAATTACCGTTTTTTCCGGACTATTAGGCGCACCTAAAAACCTAAAATTCTCACAAAAGCCGACGGTGCGCCTTACAGTCCGGTGCGCCTTATATATGGACCAAATTGCTAAATTTAAACTGGCCCGAACAATTGTGTCATGAAATCAATCATGAGTGGCCCGCTGAAGACTATGAATCATCAATCAAAAAGACTATGGATCATTATTTTGTGATTATACAGTAATTTGTTGCGTCTGAAGTTGAAATAAAAAAGATAAAATGGAGAATGATTTGATTAGGATTAAAAATCTGACACGATGCATTAATGGTGCGCCTTATAGTCCGGTGCGCCTTATATAAGGACATTGTTTTAAAATGGGCCATTTATTGAAGGTGCGCCTTATAGTCCGGTGCGCCTTATAGTCCGGAAAATACGGTACGTATAATTTAAAATTTACATCAAAATGATGATAACGTAAGCAAGTACGTGGAGTATCAAAATAACAAACAAACAAAAACATGGTGAGTACAAACTTTGCATAGTCAGGGAAAATTAATAAATTGATGATGTCACAGCCAAAAGCTCACATAATTCCGTACAAAATGACAAAATTGAAAGAATGATGAATGGCCGGTGTGCGACAGTGGATGTAGTATGTGCAAGATTGGTTTACAGGAAGGACAGAGATAAAACCGGTAGACGTGCCAGAAGAAGAGCGGCAGGAGGAAAACAATCAAGAACCGGCCAAAGGTGATCGCCAAGGCCGAAAGATAGGATGGAAAACAACAGCCCCCACACACAGCGAATCGCCCATAATCAGCACCCACCCCCACGGAACCAGCTCTCACCGAACCAGCACCCACTCCCATTGAATCAATCTCTCCTGCGAACTTGCCACACCCCTGACTCATCACCCATCAAACTCGGCCCACATTGGCATGTGCAACTGAATATAAGCTGACCAAAGAACCTTGAACGTTGTCTTTTCTGAATGGAGACTTTCTGCTCTTGAGCATGGTCGCACGAAAGGCCCAGCGCTGTATTGTACTTTCCTGAAAACAGCTTTCTTAACAAGAATAGTGAATGAACTCAACCAACCTGTGTAAGTCAAAATTTTGTTTCGGTGTCTTAGCCTTTTCCTAAAACTGAAGAAATAAAACGAGCATGCGGTGAGTAGCGTCATTTTCGGACTATAAGTCGCGTTTTTTTTTTTCATAGTTTGGGTGGGGGGGGGGGGGGGGGGGGCGGCTGTACTTGTAATAAGGAGCGACTTATGTGTTTTTTTCCAAACATTTAAAAAAACAAAAAAGTGAAACCTTGATAAACGAACCGCGATGTAGCAAGGGATTACTGTAATTTGAATTTCAAGTGACGTCAGCAGCGCGATACGGCGTGGCGCTTGTTTGCAAAAAGGACAAAGATTGATCACGGGATGACAAAGATGACGAAGGGCCCCACGTACTACCGGCATCATTAGAGGCTTTGTTTCTAAGTGACACGGAGGACGAAGAGTTTGAAGGATTTAAGGATTCGGAGTGACACAGAAGGTTTGAAAAACTATTATGGCTTTTACGCACGCCCGGTAAAAGCAATAATTATTATTAATAATAATATCACTTACAAGTATAGTTGACCACTTCACATGTTATTTTTAGTATAGTTGATCACTTCACATGCTTTGATATCTTTATCTTGAACATATTCAAAACATGAAAAATAGAGAGAAAAAATCAAATAAAGTAATTAACACTTTAAAGCGCCATATCCTCTGGACACGTCCTCTGTCACCAGGATGACATAAAGGACGAGAAATTTGATCGATGGATTTAATGATTTGGAGTGACACAAATGGTTTGATAATATTGTTGTTTATGTGATAGTTATTTAAAATATAGTTTATATATCGTTGTATGGGCCTGTGGAATAATTTGAACTGCGGCGCGGCACACGGCATTGTTGACAAAGGACAATCAATAAAAGACGAGAAATTTGATCGATGGATTTAATGATTTGGAGTGACACAGATGGTTTGATAACTGTTGTTTATGTGGTAGTTATTTAAAATATAGTTTATATATCGTTGTATGGGCCTGTGGAATAATTTGAACTGTGGCGCGGCACACGGCATTGTTGACAAAGGACGATCGATGGATTTAATGAATTGGAGTGACTCAGATGGTTTTATAAACGTGTTATTTATGTAATCGTTTTTTATTAAATAACTGAATGTTACGTCAGGCCCGTTCTCAGCTCCTCGTTTGTGTTTGTCACGTTAGCATACCGTATCGTTTAGCCTGTTGTTGCTCGTTCATGTCTGTTCTTGGTGTTGGATTTTGTCGAATAAATTGCCCCCCAAAATGCGACTTATACTCCGGACTGACTTATAGTAGTAGACTTCCAGCGGACCGCGCGCGGCTCGGCTGACGGCGCAGCGCGATCTGGTACCGCTGCGCGGGACGAAACACGCCCCGTGCAGAGTTCCAGGCGGCCGGGAAGACATTTAAGCGCTGCCGCTGCAGCTGCGGCGGGGAGTTGCCGTCCTCCGGTGGACACGACGAGTAAATACACCAGCAATCGCACTTACTATATGTTTTTTTCCGCATTTTTGGGCATTTTATGGCTGGTGCGACTTATACTCCGGAGCGACTTATAGTCCGAAAATTACGGTACATTTTCTACAGCATAAGAATGTTTGTGTCATGATTACCATCTAAAAACCCTATTTAACCCCCCCCCCTCAAAAAAGAACATATTTTTCCATTTTCACGCATTTTTGCAAGAGCTCCAGGAAGCCACTAGGGGCGTGCTGAAGAGCCGCATGCGGCTCTGGAGCCGCGGGTTGCCGACCCCGGTTCTAGAGAGAAAGGTGGGAGGTAATCATTACCATCTAAGAGGGCTGCCTTCATCTCCTCCTGTTGCCTCTTCCTTTGATGGTGTTCTTTATTATTTGGACGGCCATTTACAATTAATTGGTGAGTAATTTGGTTTGGATTTACTGCTGCTATTCGTTGAGGTGGTTTATTCTTATAGTTTAGTCTACGAATGGTTGACCATGCCCTTTTGCTGTTGTGAGTCATGTCTAGATTTTCTACAAGAACAAGCCATTGTTGTTGACTCTCCTGGCTCAGTTGAGATAGAACTGTCTCTCCCATTTCAATGGTGTCTTTGCTAAACGGGTCTTCATTGTATAGGGAGTAGAGATGCACCGATCCGACTTTTTCAGTTCCGATACCGATGCCGTGGCTTTGCGTATCGGTCGATACCCGATACCGATCCGATATTATGGTTGACTTAACAAGCTACATAACTCTACATGTGGAACAGAAAATACCAAAGGCAATGGCATCAGGCAGACTACACAGTTCTTTGCTCTAAATTAGGGGTGTCCAAACTAACGGTCCAGTTTTTATTGGCCCGCAGCAAATTCTGAAAACATAATTGAATATGGCCCGCACAAGAAGCTTGAGCTCAGCTTCTCAGTTTCCACACTAGATGGTGTAATGTATTTGGATTGTGTGGTTACCCGTACTGGGGGGTGGAGCTAGAGGTATGGCGGGCGGATGGCATGTTGTAGCTACGAGAGACTGCGGCTAAAAAGAAACGAACATCAATACATGATTGACTCACTGCTTCCCTAAAACCTGGTCGTCTTGTCAAGTTATTTCTCATGGTATAGAGAAACATTACAGATGGAGCCCGCCACACAAAGCGTTTGACGTCCCATTAACACCCCCCCCGGAAGAGAAGCGAACACGCAGCGTTTGACATCCGATTAGCCTCCGCCCCCCCCCCCCATTCGGGAGAGAAGCGAACGCGCAGCCTTTGACGTCCCATTCGCAACCCGAAGAGAAGCGAATGCGCAGGGTTTGACGTCCGCTTAGCAACCCGGGGAAGAGAAGCGAACGTTCGCTCCATGTTTGCGTTTGTTTAGAAAACTCTCGTGGCATGCGGCACACGTGCTGCTGCCGTATGACGTAGCCCGCGTCCCAATAGATTAAGGAAAGTATCGGCTCACAGATCGGCTGTATTTTCCGATACCCGATCCATCTATTTTGTTGATATCGGGGCCGATATCCGATCCAGATATCGGATCGGTGCATCTTTAATAGGGAGTTATAATTCTCATCGAGTTTTTTTAATTTGATCAGTCATTCCCGGAATATACTCCTTTCTGCAGCCTCTAGGCATGTTTGTTGAGCTGACCTCCATACTAGTTGAACAAATTTATCGTGATGATCAGGCTCGGGTGGTATGGCATCAATACGCTGTTCAATAAATTCCATATAACCTGTCCATTTTGCTTTTTTTAAATTGAACCTGGGGAGATATTTGGATTGTGTAGCTCTTACAACTGGGTGGAATGTGATTTGTACAGGTCGGTGTTGGGACCTTGCTATAGGTTGTAAGACTGTTCTTGTAAGGATATTTGGATATGTTGGGGTAACAAAAGCTAGGTCTGGGTTGTACCCCTTTCTCCATCTTGCACTGTTGAAGGTGGGAGGGTATTTTGGGTCGTATAATAGCTCAAGGTTATTGTTAAGAGCCAATTAAGTTACCTTTTCCCCATTTGCATCTTCATCTTCATAGCCCCAGTTTGGGCTATGGCTGTTAAAGTCTCCAATGATAAGATGCATTTTCCCTTGGAGGTCTAAGGTGGGAGGCCACTCAAATGGTTCATTTGGGGCTTTATGAACAGAGATGATGGTCAGGTGATTTGTCTTATTGATTAATTTGATTATTTCAATGGGGCCAGCTTTAATTCTTGCTGTGCTCCAAACTGATGATTTGTCCCCAACAATTATGGCACTTCCAGATGTTTGGTTAGCGATGTCAATAGCCAAAGGCATTCCTGGTACAGAGGGCTGGTTGTTCATCCTATGTGTTTCTTGCAGACACAAGACATCTGCCTAGAGGTATCAAAGGATCTTTGCTTTATTATTGCTAAAGCCTTCAATATTTAAACTAATTGTATTCATGTTGTCAGTGGGCCGAGGGTTTATCCTGAAGGAATGGGGTCGAAATACAAAAAGTCCTGCCTAGCTACAAAAACAGATATGCTCAAACCTCATTGAATAAACTACATAAACAGAAAAGTATATTCACATATTAAATCAATAAAAATATTTTAAGCATATAATTACACCTACACACCAGATCAATAAAGAAGACATAACTAGACATTTTTAATAGGTGGTTATGACAAAAGTTTTTATAACTTTATGACCGGATATATATTTCTGAGCACTGTGAAATAACAAATGTTTTTTGATATATTGCCGAAATAGCTTAATGACCCTTAAGGAACTGTGTAATGCATGCCTGATGTTTTTTCTCTAAATCATGGACACGGCCAGAGTCGTCTTGACCGTTCAGTACTTGATTATATCTTGTGTTTTGACTAAACGTCATCTGTCGCTTAATGCGAGACGCCAGGTTTTCGATTACCGTATTTTCCGCCCTATTAGGCGCACCGGGGTATAAGGCGCACCTTCAATGAACGGCCCATTTTAAAACTTTGTCCATATATAAGGCGCACCGGCCTATAAGGCGCATAAAATAGAAGCTTTACTGCAACAAACTGAGGTTGACTAGGGTTGCGGTATGCACCCACTAGCCAATAACCAACGAGCCCTTCGTAAACAATCGCGTTTCTCAAACGATCTCCTATAAAATGATCGGAACGGACTAAAGTTCAATCTAACACATTGGTACTACTTACCTATGTTTCCCTTCCATATCGATCCGTAGATTTACTCGAAACATGAACATAGCGGCCTATTTTGACATGAAATAGCCTCGCGTGTATAGCAGCTTTCGTTATAGCATTAGCCATCCGCAAAAACCCATAACCCTCAGCTCGCAATCTCCCATGAGCCTCAGCAAAGTGTAAACAATCGCGTCTCTCAAACGAGCGCCTATAAAATAATCAGAACTGACTAAACTTCGATCTAACGCATTGGTACTACTTACCTATGTTTCCCTTTCATATCTATCCGTAGATTTACTCCAAACATTAATGGAGCAGCCTATTTTGAAATGAAATAGCCTCGCGGGTACAACAGCTATTCGGTGACGCCCCCTAACTACAGTTACCGTAATGCTGGGAAGCGATGCGACCTTGTAATTTACTAGTCGTACTAAAACGTACTAAAACATTTTGGCAGAGCACTGTGTACAACCAGCATGGATCAACAAATTCATCACTTGATCCATATATAAGGCGCACCGGACTATAAGGCGCACTGTTGACTTTTGATAAAAATTTAGGTTTTTAGGTGCGCCTTTTAGGGCGGAAAATACGGTACTACTTAACGCTCTGCACAGAGGGAAATATTTTGCCTAACAAAGAAAAGATACGGTTGGAAGCATGATTAAACCAGTGCTTCTCAATTATTTTCTGTTACGCCCCCCCCTAGCAAGAAGAAAACTATTCGCGCCCCCCCGCCCCACCGTGACTATCCTAACTTGTCTTGTAAGTCGTAAAATGTTGCACTGTCGCAAACCTCACAGAAGTAACAATGAGAGCGCCACTGCCCCCTGCTGTAGTAAAGGCGCAATTACATTTTATTCTAGTACTGCCAAAAAAAAAGCCTGTTCCCCAGGGTCACACGCGCCCCTCCAGGTATAGCACTGCGCCCCCCAAGGGGGGCGCGCCCCACTATTTGAGAAGCACTGGATTAAACTAAGAATATAATGACGTAAGCAAAGACATGGAGTATCAAAAGAACAAACAAACAAAAACATGGTAAATGGTGAGAACAAACTTTGCATAGTCAGGGAACATTAATAACTTGATGACGTCACAGCCAAAAGCTCACATAATTCCGTACAAAATGACAAAATTGAAAGAATGACAAATGGATGAGGTGCGACAATGTAAGAATGGAGCAGAATGTTTATAGGATGGTCACTTGGAGATAAAACCAGCAGGTGCCAGAGGGAGACAGCCAAGGACTCTGCCAAACATGATCACCAAGGCCGGAAGACGAGATGGAAGACAACAGCCCCCACACACACCGAATCGCCCATAACCAGCTCCCACTCCCATGGAATCAAACTCTACTGCAAACTCGCCCCACCCCAAAGACTCATCACCCATCAAACTCGGCCCACACCGGCATGTGCAACTGAATATAAGCTGACCAAAGAACCTTGAACGTTGCCTTTTCTGAATGGAGACTTTTTGCTCTTGAAAGGCCCAGCGCTGTATTGTACTTTCCTGAAAACAGAACTTTCTTAACAAGAATTGTGATTGAACTCAACCAACCTGTGTAAGTCTAATTTCTGCTTCAGTGTTTTAGCATTTTCCTAAATCTGAAGAAATCAAACGAGCATGCAGTGAGTAAATTGGATAACAGGAGATTGGCAATGGCTTTTGCTGTGAGGCGCAGATAGCGCGCTCTCTAAATTGTGGACCAAATCCAACAATCCTTTTAACTTAAGGCTAGGACCTTACAGAGGTGAGCCCTCAGAGATGAACACAAATGTGGAATGGTTTGTTACTAGAGCAATGACTGAAAAAAACCAGACGGTGACCAGACGGTTAGTAGACGATATAACATCTTTCTTTGACTGAAGCAATAATGTTGCGTAGCCAGCTGCCCTCTCATTTGTAAGGGGGAACAAAATGGGCCACAGTTTTTGGTGCGGACACAGTGGTGTGTTAGGGTTTGCAGAATATCTTCATTGTATGATTATGTTGGAATGTAACCTGTAATAATTTACCTAGCTTGTCCTGTTTTAACAAAAGTAGTAGAACAAAGTGCTAAGATCTTTTCAACTGATTGACTAGCAGAGGAAGCAATCAAAGTTGCTTTGTTTACACAATGTTGTAAAAGATCCCCTGCTATGCTTTAATCAGCAGGCCAGGGGTTTCACCCCATCTTGTCTTCCCACACCCCAACTTTCAACTCCACTCTTGTTTCTCTCAATAAATATGCACCTGATGAGGCCTGAGTCAGATCTCATTCGACCATCGCTGTAAGCACAGCGAGGAATGAACTGTCCACCTGCAGGTGTCTAAAACGACTAACTTGTCTCCAGTGTGGTTCTTGCAAAATAAGTTAGAGTGAGCTCCACCCTAACATGGTGTCGAATACTTTTTGGTTGATTATTATATCGATTTTTCCAGTGAATAATCTCATAGTGGAGGGATCTGAAACCCGCGGTTCAAGAGCGGCATATGGCTAAATTCGAAAGAGACGAAAGACGAAAGAGATACTGAGAAAGTGTGTGGCAAAGGATAACTAACGCTATTCCAATCGGAAGACTTCAATGGTTTCAATGCACAGGAGGAAGATGAAGACGATGAAGCTCTTTCTTTTACTTTTACTTGTATGCTTTTTTAATCAGCCCTGTTAGTGCTGTGCTACCGTGTTGCTGCTGTGTTACCGCCGCGTCTCAGTGACCTTTACCGGTATGTTTTATTTAATCAAACCCTATTAGTGCTGTGTTACTTCCTTCCGTGTTGCCGCGTCACAGGCAGTGTTTGGAAAGAAATGTTAAGGTATGTTATTAAATCTTTAAAAAACTTTCTGTGTCTAGTAGTTATTTGTTAATAACTTCCGTGTTGCTGCGGTACTACTGCTGCGTCACAGGCAATGTTTAGAAAGACATGTTAAAGTATGTGATTAAAACTTTAAAAAGGCTTTCTGTGTACTGTCTTTCTTTGTAAAAAACTCGTGTGCACGTGCGGCTTATAGTCCGGTGCGGCTTATATAAGAAAAAAACCTAAAATATCCTCGGATTTTAGCTGGTGCGGCTTATAGTCCGGAAAATACGGTAAATAAATAAATAAATAAAATACATTTTGTGTGACAGCTTGTTCTTTTTCTGTCGGTCATTCACGCTCTATCGCAATAATGTACCAATCCCCTGTCCCATCTTGAGTCTTTGTACAATTCCAACAGCTTTCAAATGACATTTACCGTAATTTTCCATGTATAATACGCCCCCATGCATAATACGCACCCTAAAAATGGCATGTCAATGCTGGAAAAAAGCCTGTACCCATGTATAATACGCACCCAAATTTCGACTCTTACTTAAGTCCGTAAACGTAAAATTATTTCAGAAAAAAGATCATCTTTGGGAACAACCGGATGTTATTCTGCCGGTCAGTATCACTGCGCATGCGCTAGCAAACTCGATAGCGAAGAAATGTTTCGGATTTGTGTAGGGTACATTGTGACAGCAAACGAGCAGATGATCGAGCAAGCGTCTGATACGAGAGCATTGTGTTCGTGTTGACATCAAATTTGCGCGCAGCTGTCCTATTGCCTAATTCTTCTGCCACTTCAATGACTTTCTTTTGAAATGCTATTCTATAACTTGCTCTCTTAACCATTTTGATGAAACTGCTAATTAAACTGAACTCTCGCTCTTTAAATAGCTGACATGACTTGCGCATCTGTTCTGCGCATCCGATCCATAGTGCGCATGCGCAGTGGTACTGCCTCGGTATGATATCCGGTCTGCAATGGAGATTAAAAAACAAACAATATTTGACAATAACACACCATCAAGGATTGCACCATCGAATCAAACGATGTTTCGTCAATTATGAATTTTACTGACTAAGTGTGTTGGGCAGGATGGCGGAATGCGATGCGCGATTGACAACAAACAAGAAGAAAAGTGATTTCAAGTTATATTTCGAGGTTGATTTTCTTCAAAAATTGTTGTACCCATGCATAATGCGCACCCCAGATTTTAGGACAATAAATTAGTTAAATTATGCGCATTATGCATGGGAAATCACGGTATTTCTGCTGAATGTGACGCTTGAGGTAGTCCAACTACCATTCCTTCCATATTTTTCCCTCCGTAAACTCGCCCCCCACTTTGGCCGCACTGCATGTTTTGCAGAGGAAACCTTACTCATTCAAAAAAGAGAAAATCTCACCCAGTTTCACCGTTTCCTCTTGTACTTGCACACACTTCGCCATTCAATCTTAAAAAAACTGCCACATGTCTTATTCACTTTGGCTCGGCGAGTGGATGTGTCGCTGCTCATTTGTTTCACGATGATTAGCTCATTTAGCATTTGCCTCGCTTGACTCCGTCTCACTGTCGTTAGCGAGCCAACCTGCGCGGCACGGATGGGTAGGACAAATGTTCATGCTCTCTTTCACCTCCGTGGATTGAAGTCGGGGGCCGGCGCTCGGCCGGGTGGCTGTCCGGGGACGGTGGATGGGGCTCGGACATGGCTTTTACGCACACCCGGTCCTATTCTATGGAGCTCTCTTCCACCTCCGTGGCTGGAAGTGCCACCTCCTGGGATGGAAGTCTACGCCGCCACACACCTGGAAGTCGACGCCGGTGCTTGGGGTCGTGTGGTGGTGAACTATCTATGTTATAGTTATTTGATGTACCGTTCCGTGTATAGTGCGCCCCCATGTATAGTACGCACCCTAAAAATGGCATGCTGATGCTGGAAAAAAGCTTGTACCCATGTATAATACGCACCCAATTTTTATGAATTTCTTTTAATTTTTTTTTTTTTTTTTTTTTAAGTCCCAAAGATCGTCACACACGCAGGGAGGCAATGGGTCCTATTTTTATAGTCTTTGGTATGGTCTTAACTAGGCTGGATGTCATTTTTTTTGTTGGCGTTGATTTCTCCGACTGCCCCTAAACGCACCACCGCGCTCCGTGCGCACACGGGAAAGAGGCGGCTCTGTATGGGAGAGACGTTGAAGAGGAATAAAAACACCCTTGGAAACCAAAACTTGCCCCTCGTCGTGACTCGGAGCCGCAACAAATGTTTCGGATTTGTAGGGTACATTGTGACAGACGGCAAACTAGCAGGTGATCGAGCGAGCGTCTGATAGAAGAGCATTGCGGTCGTATGGAGCGTGTTTGAAATGAACAGCAGAGACGAAAGGAACAAGGCAAAGTGTTGTGAAATAAAATATTACCTGTAATACGCATTTTGTTATTTGCTGATTGAAACTGCTAATTAAACTGTGAATTGAAACTAATAGGTGGAGAACTGAACTCTCGCTCTTTATATAGCTGACGTGTCTTGCGCAACCGTTCTGCGCATCTGTAATGGCGGCCTCCGTATGACGTCCGGTCCGCGATGGAGATTAAAAAACAAACAATATTTGACAATAACACACCATCGAGGATTGCACCATCGCATCAAACGATGTGTCGTCAATTATGAATTTTACTGAGTGCGTTGGGCAGGATGGCTGAATGCGATGCGCGATTGACAACAAACAAGAAGAAAGGTGAGTTTTATTTCGGGGGAGATTTGTCATGTCTCGTCCCCAGTTTTGCTATGTGTCTAGGTTGCCATAGTTTCTGTTCGCGTCACCCCGCTCTTCCTGTGTCACCTCAATCGATGTAACGTGTTTTGTATTTAAGTCCTGTCTGCCCCTCGCTCACCGTTGGATCATTGCATGTGTTACTGTCATTCTGTTCCTGTCTTTGGTAATGTCACCCTGTCTTTTTGTTCCACGACTTTGTCGGTCAGTCCTGTTGTTGGTTTTGTTGTACCATGACTTTCTTTAAAAAAAAAAAAAAACGATTTTTTTAAAAAAACATTTTTTTTTTCTTTGTACCCATGTATCATGCGCACCCCAGATTTTAGGACAATAAATTAGTTACATTTTGCGCACTATACACGGAAATAAACGGTATTTTATTTCGTATAGACTTGTATATGTTTTTATCGTTACAGTTCAGTACTTGTTGGCTTGTTGAACTCTTGTTTTGTGAAATGAATTGACGTTTACCAAACCCATGTCTTTCCTTGTACTTTGTTAATGCTATAATATAGTTATATACTAGATCTGTGGAATAACGACGAGGCTGACGTCAGAGCGCACGCGCGGCGTTGTTGACAAAGGACGAGGAATTTGATCGATGGATTTAATGATTTGGAGTGACACAGATAATAATAATAATAATAATAAATTATATTTATAACGCACTTTACATTTGGGGGAATCTCAAAGTGCTACATGGCAGATAAAAAACAAGAAAACAAAACAAGGACAAGTTTAGAACAACTGGACGACAACCAAGATATGAGAAAAATTACGGAAATGCTAAGGTAAAGAGGTGAGTTTTAAGTCCAGTTTTGAAAGTGTCAGTGGATTGGGGTGCTCTTAGGTGGTCGGGGAGGGAGTTCCACAGTGTAGGGGCTGTATAGCAGAAGGCTCGGTCGCCCATGGTGCGCAGCTTGGTTTTAGGAACGTGGAGAAGGTGAGAATTGGATGAGCGGAGGCTTCGGGTGGCAGGTTTTGGGGCAAGGAGTTCTTTGAGGTATGGGGGAGCATGTCCAAGGATACAATGGTGAGTGAGGAGGGCGATCTTATAATCAATTCGGAATTTGATGGGGAGCCAGTGCAGAGAACGGAGGATGGGTGTGATGTGATTGCTTTTCCGTACCCCCATCAGGATCCTAGCAGCGCTGTTTTGAATGTACTGAAGCCTCTGGAGGCTCTTGCTAGGGATCCCGATGAGGAGTGCGTTACAATAGTCTATCCTTGAGGAGACAAAGGCGTGGACAAGTTTCTCAGCATCCGTCAGGGTAAGTGTGGGGCGGAGTTTGGAGATATTTCTGAGGTGGAAGAAAGAGGTTTTGCAGATGTGTTTTATGTGTGACTCAAGGTTGAGTTGAGGGTCCAGTTTCACACCCAGGTTGGTGACAGTGGCTGAGAGGGGAATAGTGAGACCGGCGAATAAGATGCTTGTTATTGGGCAGGTGTGGATCTGATGGGGAGTGCCAATTAATATGGCTTGGGTTTTGTCACTGTTAACTTGCAGGAAGCTGAGATTCATCCACGCCTTTATCTCCTCCAGACACAGGGAGAGGATGGATGAGGGAGATGGAGAAGGCTGGGTTATGGAGGGCGGGGGGTCAAGTTTGAGGTATAGCTGGGTGTCGTCCGCATAACAATGAAATGAGATGCCGAACTTCCTGATTATATTGCCGAGGGGTAGTATGTAGAGAGTGAAGAGGGTAGGACCGAGTACAGATCCCTGGGGGACACCGGAGGTGACAGTGTGAGTGTCGGATTTTTTTCCCCCCAGGGAAACGTACTCGGTCCGGTTTGAGAGGTAGGACTGAAGCCAGGTTAGAGCAGTGCCAGAGAATCCAGTGGAGTGAAGCTGGTTAAGGAGGATATTGTGGTGGACAGTGTCAAATGCAGCGGACAGATCCAGCAGGATGAGAAGTGACGGGGAGCCTGCATCGGCAGCCATGAGAAGGTCGTTGGTGACCCTAACAAGTGCTGTTTCAGTGCTGTGGCCAGAGCGGAACCCGGATTGAAATTTCTCAGCGATGTTATTGCGGGTAAGATGAGTGTGAAGTTGGGCAGCTACCACTTTTTCCAGAACCTTGGAGAGGAACGGGAGTTTAGATATTGGTCTGTAGTTGGCAAGGTTGTCCGGGTCAAGTGAGGGTTTTTTGAGCAGGGGGTTAATAATGGCAGTCTTCAGTGCAGGGGGTACAGAGCCAGACTGGAGTGAGAGGTTGATGACATTGGTTATTAGGGGACTAATGGCTGAGGTTTGTTGTTTAATGAGGGCTGTGGGGAAAGGGTCCAGGGCACATGTGGAGGGTTTCATCTTTTTGATGATGTCCTCTACCTCCGACTGCAAGATAGGAGAGAAGCAGCGGAGAGGCTGGACTGTCCCGGGTGGAAGGAAGGGGGGAGGAGGTGAAGTGGTGGGGCCAGAAGAGGAGAGGAGCTGGGTGCGGATGTTGTTAACCTTAGCGGTAAAAAAGGTCATAAAGTTATTGGACACTACCTCTGAGGATTCTGTTGGAGTGGTGTGAGGTGGTTTGAGAAAGTGGTTAATGGTTGAAAAGAGTTGTTTTGAGTTTCCAGGGGTATTGTTTATGATATTGGAATAGAACTGAGCACGTGCAGTCCCAAGGGCTTTTGAGTAGGCCTTCTGGTGTTCTTTGTAGGCCTGTTTGTGCACGGTCAGTCCTGAGGCTTTAAGACGACGCTCCAGGATGCGCCCAGTTGACTTCAACAGACGCAGCTCACTGGTGTACCAGGGGGCTGAGTGTGAAAAAGTGACTGTTTTGGTTTTTTGGGGGGCATGGATACTTAGAAGTTTGGCCAAAGAGTTATTGTAATAGTCCACTGCCTTGCTGACTGATGTAAAGGTTGCAGAGGAGGAGGAGAGAAACTGGAGGTCCTGTGCTATAGTGTCTTGATTGATGTTTTTGAAATTTCTGAATGAGATTTGCCGCTTGGGTTTGGAGTGGGGGCGTGGGAAAGGAAGTTCCATTTGAATAAGTTTGTGGTCAGACACACCGACCTCGAGAACTTGCAGGTTGCTTATTGCCGATGAGGAGATGACAAGGTCAAGTGTATGCCCTTTGTCATGTGTGGGGACATTTACATATTGGGTGAGGTGTAAACAGTCCAATAGTTGCAACAGGTCAGAGGCAGGGGGGCTGGAGGGGGTGTCGACGTGGACGTTAACATCACCCAGTATGATTAGATTAGAGGAAGTGGAGGTACAGAGGGTAGTGAGTAGATCGTGTAGTTCTGGAATGAAAGAGGAGTTTGGTTTAGGAGGGCGGTAAATAAGTAAAACTGTGATGGGATATGGAGGTTTACATTTGAATGCAAGGGATTCGAATGAGGAGTGATCAGGTAGAGGGAGGGGGGACAGCTCTAGATCAAGACGGTGGAGTACAGCCAGGCCACCGCCACGGCCAATGCTGCGAGGTTTAGTTATGTATCTATAACCAGAGGGACAGGCTTCATTGAGGGATTGATAGACATCAGGTGGTTGCCAGGTCTCAGTCAGGCACATTATGTCTAGGCCTTTGTCCAGGATGAGGTCGTGAATAAATGATGATTTACGGGTGAGTGCTTGGATGTTGAGGAGATCCATTTTGATTGTGGCTGTGGGGCTGTGTTTAGGTAGGGGGCGAAGTAGAGAGAAATCCACTCCACGTTTTCTGTGCCGCATGCAGTGCAGTCCACTCTGGGTTGGAGTAAGATCCACTCCGTGTTGCTGTCCGTTCCGTACTGAAGAAATTAACACTCCGTGTTTTCCCGGCGACCCGGTGTCCGTCTTGTGTCGGAGTCCGCTCCGTGTAGGAGTATAGTCCGCACCATGTTTTCCAGGCCACCTGGAGTACTGCAGCCCCGCATGCTTGCTAAGATAAGTTCCAAGTGCGCCAGGTATCTGATGACGTGTTTTACTTGCGACGGGGTGTCGGGCGCAGGAGGAGCAGATGGATGGTACACTGTTATGGACGGGTTGGGAGAAAACAAAGTTACGACGGGTGCTTCTGTGGATGTAACGTGGTCTGCGGAGAAGTCCAAGTTGTTTGATGACTGAGACACACCCTGGAATGGTGTGATTACTCAGCTCCAGCAAGCGGGGGATGGAGTAAGTTAATATAGTGCCGGTTGGAGAACACTGAACTTGAGTGTTAGCCATTGGCTAGCCTAGCCAGGATGCCTTGGCGGGGGGGTGGTGGGGTGGGCGCGCCGTAGTAGGTAGCCGGCTCTGTGGAGGTTCGCCGCGGTCCAGGCGCACTGCACACTAAAACTAGAAGCTAAAAACTAAACTTAATAATGGCTAAAAAATAAATAAATAAAAACACTAAAACTAAACTAATTCTGGTGGAGAAGCGGCGAACAAGCAGCGCCAGCGTCCTCTCCCCAGATTACTTCCGCCTTGGTCCACACGCAGCTGAACAATCAGGAAGTAATTACCAACACTGGCGTGGATTTGGACGTCCTGAGCAGCAGGTGTACTGATGGTTTGATCATATCGTTGTTTATATGATAGTTATTTGATATATACTTTATATATCGTTATATGGGTCTGTGGAATGTTTCGAATATTTAGACGTCAGCGGCGCGGCGCACACGCGGCATCGTTTCCATAAAGGACGATCGATGGATTTAATGAATTGGAGTGACACAGATGGTTTTATAAACGTGTTATTTATGTAATAGTTATTTGAATAACTCCAAATGTTATGTCAGGCTCGTTCTTAGCTCTTCTTCGTTTGTGTTTACGTCACGTTAGCATACCTATCGTTTAGCCTGTTGTTGCTCGTTCATGTCTGTTCTTGGTGTTGGATTTTGTCGAATAAACTTCTCCCAAAATGCGACTTGTACTCTGGAGCGACTTGTATATGTTTTTTTTCACGTTATTGTGCATTTTATGGCTCATGCGACCTATATTCCGGAGCGACCTTTAGTCCGAAAATCACGGTATATTATGTTTTTCTCAATGACTATTTACCAGCCAACTATTGTTGTTCAGGTGACATGAGGGACAACTGATTGAATGATCACATAATATGATATTAGTTTGTGAATTTCTCCAGGGATCAGTTTTTGCAGCTCAAGTTGGTTATCATTTCTTCAAACGATATCTGTAATGTGTTAGGAATTTTTAGGTGATGATCTTTGCGGGTGGTGTAAATATTTTGTTGCAATTAGCACAACGCTATTGAGTTAATCATAACAGTGGGAAATGGATTAAATGAGTGGGTTAATGAAATTAACTCTCATTGTATGATGAGTTAGCAGAAAGGAATTGTTTTGGATTCAACCAGTTAATTACCTATGTGGAGTTTTATTTTAAGGAGTTGAAAGTCGTTTTTTTAATTAGATCAGACGTTAGTTTAAATTGTGGACATATCGAATTTACCGACATGTTGTTAAACTTTCATAATTGAATTAACAGCAGTGGGAATACCATTTTATGAAAACATTCATTTTCAAATGCAGGTTTTTTTCCACCCTTTCTTTCTCTTTTTATTGTGTTTTTGACAATGAGAAGGAAAGTATAATTTTGCAGTAGACTATTGTCTGTAGAGCTGTTTTACAATGATAGGTTTGAACAGATACGTGCTCTATCCATGTTTTAAAATCGTTGAGATAGCAAAACACTTGAGGAACTAGTGAGGGGTTTACCAAAATAACAATATAAAAAGCATTTAAGTATTATGGAGAAAATAAATATTTACTGTTTTTTCACATTTTTTAGGTGCGGATAAAGGTCTTAGATTTTCTTCAAAATGTGCGGCACGCCCTATCATGCAGTGCTTCCTATGTGTGTTCTTGTTGTAAGGCGGACGGACGTATTAAAGAGCGCCATGAGAACGTTAGAGGGAGAATTGTGGGCGTGGATATGCAGTATTAATGAATTTAAATTCTGCACCACAGTTTTGTTTCTTATATTTTTTGCGGGAGCTTGAAGCAATGTATAAGGTACCATCTATAAAAGGGGAGATGTTAGAGGGAGTGGAAAACCCCCCGCCCCCACATACAATGGTATACCCTAGCGGCACTGCTGTGTTGTGTTACGTCATGTAAAGCTGCGAGCAACGTGGGAGCGATGGATGACCGATGGAGAGCATAGTTTCACTAAGAGTGGAAGGTTACGCCACAATTTGCGAATGGATTGTGGATGCTTGGGCTAACATGTCTGCTGGCACTGTTGTGCGAGCTTTTTGTAAAAGCCGGCATTATAGCCGAGGACCCACACGGCACGGAAAGTGACTGTGAAGAAAGTGAACCTCGCATGTCATTTGGAGATTTAGCGCTGTTGTTCAATTTAGAAACAGATGATGAGGACTTCGATGGGTTTAATTGATGACCATTACCGGAAATAAAAATGTGAATACCAAACTCAATTTTGCTTCCGCATCATTTTTAAATACGCACACTTGTATGCTTGTGTGTGTGCGTGTTGTTGTTGTTGCCATGAGAACGTTCATGGGGGAAGTGTGGGTGTGAATTTGCAGTCTGTGTGTGTGTGCTGTCATCACAGCCGATGTGAAAAAACGATTGAAGCAATGAACGCCGAGCTTGCTGCCATTCTGGGAGGCACGACAAAGAAACTCCAACCGCTGGACATCTGTGTGAACCAGCCGTTCAAAGTAAACATGTAAAACAAGTTAAGCTAACATGTCTGCCGTGTGTGGGTGTGGGTGTTGTTGTAAGGCGGACGTAGTTGAGAGTGCCATGATGACGTTAAAGGGCTAAGTGTGGGCGTGGATTGTATGAATAAAACTCACGCCCTATGTGTATGTTAAACACAGTCGTGGCACACAACTGAGACTGCGTCTTTATTACAGTGCGCCTTTTGAACGTGAAAATACGGTATGTGCATAAATTGTAAATATGGGTATTAGTTTTTGATCATTTTAGCCTACAGGAAAGGCCATGATGGGATGCCACTGACCGCTCACACTTAATATCTACCCTAACAATAGATTGGCCAGCCCAATCTGCGGTTGACATATTAAAAAAAATACATTGGCCACTATTTTGAAACTTGTCATGAGAGCATCCCAAAAGCAGCGCTATTACTGTGAAATGAACTATCCTGTTACTCAAGAACAAACAGGATGAATTCACTTACGAAACAAGCTTGGGGATCTGGTCGACTGTCTTGTAGCGTCCTGACCACAGCAACATCTTCTTGTCCAACTCTGAGGGTTTGTAGCCCGGGATCTTGAAGCCAAGATGAGGAGCAGCTGTCAAGAGACCGCATGTCAGATTTGTTAGTGTGAGTGCATGTGTGCGCGCGTTACTTTCTGCTGGAGCTGCAGCTGGAGGCTCTGTTTTGACTCCTTGAGATTTATTGCACATCCCTCTGAGGCTCCATGCTTCTGTGACAGGTCTCCACCTTGGACCTGTGCAGAAAAATGGACTATAGAATAATGTTGTCTTCACATGGTATGGGAAAGATGATCATTTCCACTGGTGAAGCGGAAATTACGAGTGCACTGTGTTCAAGTGCTTTTGTTGTCGTAGTTAAGTGAAACATGGCAGACCCAGAATTTACCCTTACCTGTTATTTAGGTAAAACAGTATTGGACCTCTTAATTCATCTGCTCCTTGTCAAGTGACATGGAGGTACGGGATGGTGTAAACTTAGGTAGTGAATTTGGCCCAGGCACATTGGCTATCCCAAAACATGTAGTAGTTCAAAATGTCACCAGGAGATGGTGTTAAAGCTTGACATAGGGGTGACCTGATGGAAATGAACAAATCTAACCAATTAAATAGTTAGCAATTGGGAGGACACGACCTGTTCAAACACGTAGATACGCACAATTTTGGAATATGAATTTGCTATGCCATAATTTTAAGTTGCAACAGCTTGAGCAATATCAATATATGTGTTTAGGTTGGAAGAACCCATTATTGTGTTAAGTACCATTATGTGTTGAGATTGATCTTTATTAGACAAGATATATGTGATTCATGTTGCAATGTTTTGTCCAACCTGTATTTAACATTGGTGTTCCATCCATACCTGAATGCATTAAGTTGAGAGGAGACTTAAGGGCTGATACTAGAAGTAAAGAGCGAGCAAAACAGGAAACATCTGTTTCCGGTGATTGCTGCTTGAAGCAAGGTTGCCAAGACAACCAGTGGTTTCTAGCCGGCCTGGACAGGCATCAGCTAAGGAACATTCTAGAAACTTCTAGAAACTTCCAGGAAGGCCACCTGACGTGCGGGATGATGTCATTCCAATGAGGTAATACCAGAAGCCTATAAATAGGTTGCCCGGACACAGAGCGGGCGCGCTTCTTCCTAGTCAGGGCGATGGCCGTGACGCTGCCCGGAGTAAAAGAACGAAGATGGATTTTGCATTCTTTTTGAGATTGAACCAAAATCTACTAAAATGAATCTCCAGAGTCTTCGAATTGGACTTTGTCAATTTTTAAGCTTTGAGGAAAGCAGGGGAGAAGGCCACCGGGCAGAAAAGGGGAAGTCGCCACTTTTACTTTCTCCTCATGGCCAGACCTCTCCTCTTTTTTAAACAGAATTCGGATTTTGGAACAAAGGAGAGCCGATCACTCGACTTGTTCAACCAAATATGATTTTAGACCTTTAGTCCCCTCTCTTGTTCTGTCTGGGTGAGTCTTGTTATTTTGTTTTTTTTCGACTTGCAATTCTTTTTCTTGCTTATTCATTAAATCTCTTCTTGAGCCTTAATTCAGTATCGATTATTTCATATTAACTATGTCAAGCATGGTTTTATATGCGGTAATTACAACTTTAAAATGTCTTTATTTCCCTATCATAGTCATTCTTTAAATCCGTTCAATTCTTTTTAAAGTGAAGACAGCTTTAATCCTTAACATCAGGAATTGTCAGATCTGGTTCGAAGTAGTTATCTTGAGCTCAGCTAGGGCGAGGGCGCTCTAGTGAATTAACGAATCCTTGAGGTCTTAACAAAGGCATCTAAAAAATACCCGTAACGTAATACCAGCATCAAACAACAGAAGGGAGCCATCATTACGGCGCCGTCATACCGGCGACTTGTCTCTAATTGAGTTACTCGGCTTGCGCGTCGGATGACTTGAAAGGGGTTGGCGTCGTATAGAAGTTAGATTGATTCTGGTAGAATTAATTTAACTCGGGTGGTCAGCTACGGACGAGTCCCTTCGCCCCGGCTTATCGAACCCGTTACTGGGGAGCCGGAGGCACTTCGATAAAAAGTGCCCGTTTGACATCCTCCAGGAAGAAGATAGAATTGCATAGGAGCACATACCACACAGTAGTCCTTTCCTACAGGAGGGTACAATATTATCCTTGACTATGTCACGACTCGTTCCCGGTCATTTCCTTGCGTCTATGTTGTCATGGTTTCTGTCTGCGTCTCTGAATACTCGCTCCTCCCCTTCTGTGTCTACTCACAATCTTGTCTCTTCTTTTCAGTTGCTCTGGGTCGGTTTCTGTTAGTTTGTCGATTCCTGTTTGTTTGTCCCCCTAATCTTCCCTTCAAACTCCCTTTTCCTTCAATAAACCCTGGTCCAAGCTGCATTTGGTCGCCTTGCTCCGTGACAGACTGCTAGCATCTGTTTTTTAAAACTGAATAATGTGTTTTTAAACATGGCAACAAGTACCGTTTTTTTCCGCGTATAGTGCGCCCCCATGTATAATACGCACCCTAAAAATGGCATGCTGATTCTGGAAAAAAGCCTGTACCCATGTATAATACGCACCCAATATTTATGAATTTTTTTAATGAAATTATTATTATTATTATTTTTATTTTTTTTAAGTCCCAATGATCGTCACACACGCAGGGAGGCAATGGGTCCCATTTTTATAGTCTTTGGTATGGTCTTAACTAGGCTGAATGTAATTTTTTTTGTTGCCGTTGATTTCTCCGACTGCCCGTAAAGAGGCGGGAAAGAGGCGTGCGGACGTGAAAAAGGCAGCTCTGTATGGGAGAGACGTTGAAGAGGAATAAAAACACCCTTGGAAACCAAACTTGCCCCTCGTCGTGACTCGGAGCCGCAACAAATGTTTCAGATTTGTGTAGGGTACATTGTGACAGACAGCAAACGAGCAGGTGATCGAGCAAGCCTTGTCTGATACGAGAGCATTGCGCTCGTATGGAGCGTGTTTGAAGTGAACAGCAGAGACGAAAGGAACAAGGCAAAGTGTTGTGAAATAAAATATGACCGACCTGTAATACGATTTTGTTATTTGCTGATTGTATTAAACTATCACATTCATTGTCAGTCAAGAAGAGAAGAGGACTATATTGCTGAAGCCTTCGCTGTATCAAATTGATTTTTTTCTTCCTCCAGAGTCTTATGTTTGACTCATTGACGTCAAATTGGCGCGCAGCTGCCCTATTGCCTAATTCTTCTGTCACTTCAATGACTTTCTTTCGAAATGCTACAGTATAACTTGCTCTCTTATCCATTCTGATGAAACTGCTAATTAAACCGAACTCTCGCTAATTAGTAAATAGCTGACATGTCTTGCGCATCGGTTCTGCGCAGCTGACCCATAGTGCGCATGCGCAGTCATACTGCTTCCGCGCATGCACAGTCATACTGCTTCTGCATGACGTCCGGTCCGCGATGGAGATTAAAAAACAAACAATATTTGACAATAACACACCATCAAGGATTGCACCATCGCATCAAACGATGTGTCGTCAATTATGGATTTTTTTGACTAAGTGTGTTGGGACAGGATGGCTGAATGCGATGCGCGATTGACAACAAACAAGAAGAAAGGTGCTTACAAGTTTTATTTCGGGGGAGATTTGTCATGTCTCGTCCCCAGTTTTGCTATGTGTCTAGGTTGCCATAGTTTCTGTTCGCGTCGCCCCTCTCTTCCTGTGTCACCTCAATCGATGTAACGTGTTTTGTATTTAAGTCCTGTCTGGCCCTCGCTCACCGTCGGATCATTGCATGTGTTACTGTCATGATGTCTGTTTGCTTTCTGTTCCTGTCTTTGGTAATGTCACCCTGTCTTTTTGTTCCACGACTTTGTCGGTCAGTCCTGTTGTTGGTTTTGTTTTCTGAAAAAAAATAAATAAATAAAATTTAAAAAAAAAAAATTTAAAAATTTTTTTGTACCCATGTATAATGGGCACCCCAGATTTTAGGACAATAAATTCGTTAAATTTTGCGCACTATACACGGAAAAAAACGGTATAAATTGTGATGCTATTACAAATGTTTATGCCTCAGCACCATGAAGGCCACAAATTAATTAACTAATAGTAAAAACAATTCAATATTTACCATTCACGACAGTACTCCTTGCCATGTTGAAAGGTCAAAGTTAATCTCATCTCGGCAGCTCGTGTATCAAATTTTTTTTTTCCAGTTCTACAATGAAAATCACGACGTGAGAGGGTGTTCATGTGCATTTTTGACGTGATGTTTTTTGCGGTATTTTTAATTACCGTATTGGCCCGGATATAAGACGACCCCAATTATAAGACGACCCCCTCATTTTGAAGACTCAAGTTTGAAAAAAGACTTTTTGAACACCAAATTTGATTTTTATACAGAAATTACATCTGAAACATTTGTTTGTAACAATACATTTGAGAGAAAATGCACGTTATTTTGCCTTATTCAAATCATGCAAAAACTGTATCACATCTTACTATCTGAACATTTAAATATGTAAACTAAAGTGCAATCACATTTGTAAATGAATGGCTTCCGGATTTTAAAATGTTAATGAACCGATCTACTGTGATAAAACAACAAAATTGCAATAACTGCATTAACCATCTAAGTGAAGTCTAACTGTAGTCTTGAAACAAATCTGATTAAGGAAAAACATTGCAATAAAATATTGCAAACTGCTACCGCTATTGTTGGGGAGCCTGAGGCTCGGGTGGTTATGCTCTTTTCCCCCCCTGGTGTCGGTCAGAACACAGGAGGGAAGACGTGGTTCAGTTCTTAATGCTTTACGGAATTATTGGCTAAATAATAGGGGTGTAAGGATTCATGGATACATATTGATTAATCGATATAATGCTCTACGATTTATTGGCATCGATGCTAAGCGTAAACATCGATTTATATCGCCGTGTTTGACCTCGGACATTAGACGCGACTTTATTTTGAAATCCAGTTCATTGTTGCTTGCTTCCTCTTTCCGGGAGCAGTGCGCGCGGCGTTGTTGTGTTGTGAGCAGAGCAGGTACGTGAAAGGGGTGTCGACAACTAGTACGCGGCTCCTGGGCTGGTGCTATGGCTAGTGTCCAAAAAGACGAGGAAATTTGCTCCCCTTTAGGCTTCAAGTCATTCGTTTGGAAGCACTTGGGATTCCAAAGAAAAGATGGCTCAACGAACACGTGCAGTTTCTAAATCCTGCCATGCGGTGATCGAATATTCAGGGAGCACAAATCTCGCCGCACATTTAAAGAAAAAACACGACATCAAAGTTCAGTGTTAAAATAAGCACTTTGTATACTACAATACTCTTGTAATTTCCTAAATAAAGAGTTTTCAGTACCTTGTTGATTTTGCGTATGAATTGTTATAAATCAGGATATTGTTCTATATTTTTTATTTTAAAAAAATATATATCGATCGGAGAGCACTATATCGCGATATATCGTGAATGAATCGCAGCAGGCTTTAAGATATCGGCAAATATTGTATCGTAGTTCTTTGATCGATATGATATTGTATCGTGACAAAACCCGCAATTTACACCCCTACTAAATAAATAAATGAATAAATAAATAACTGTAAATGAAATACCGTTTTTTTCCGTGTATAATGCACCCCCATGTATAATACGCACCCTAAAAATGGCACCCAATTTTTTTTTTTTTTTTTTTTTTTAAGTCCCAATTATCGTCACACACGCAGGGAGGCAATGGGTCCCATTTTTATAGTCTTTGGTATGGTCTTAACTAGGCTGGATGTAATTTTTTTTGTTGGCGTTGATTTCTCCGACTGCCCGTAAAAGCACCACCGCGCTCAGTGCGCACATTTGAAAAAGGCGTGCGGACGTGAAAAAGGCGGCTCTGTATGGGAGAGACGTTGAAGAGGAATAAAAAAAACCTTGGAAACCAAAACTTGCCCCTCGTCGTGACTCGGAGCCGCAACAAATGTTTCGGATTTGTGTAGGGTACATTGTGACAGACAGCAAACGAGCAGGTGATCGAGCAAGCGTCTGATACGAGAGCATTGCGGTCGTATGGAGCGTGTTTGAAGTGAACAGCAGAAACGAAAGGAACAAGGCAAAAAGTTGTGAAATAAAATATTACCTATAATACGCATTTTGTTATTTGCTGATTGAAACTGCTAATTAAACTGTGAATTGAAACTAATAGGAAGAAAACAACTCTCGCTCTTTATATAGCTGACGTGTCTTGCGCATCCGTTCTGCGCATCGGATCCATAGTGCGCATGCGCAGTCATACTGCCTCCGTATGACGTCTGGTCCGCGATGGAGATTAAAAAACAAACAATATTTGACAATAACACACTATCAAGGATTGCACCATCGCATCAAACGATGTGTCGTCAATTATGAATTTTACTGACTAAGTGTGTTGGGCAGGATGGCTGAATGCGATGCGCGATTGACAATAAACAAGAAGAAAGGTGATTTCAAGTTTTATTTCGAGGGAGATTTGTCATGTCTCGTCCCCAGTTTTGCTATGTGTCTAGGTTGCCATAGTTTCTGTTCGCGTCGCCCCTCTCTTCCTGTGTCACCTCAATCAATGTAATGTTTTGTATTTAAGTCCTGTCTGCCCCTTGCTCACCGTCGGATGATGTCATGATGTCTGTTTGGTTTCTGTTCCTGTCTTTGGTATTGTCACCCTGTCTTTTTGTTCCACGTCTTTGTCGGTCAGTCCTGTTGTTGGTTTTGTTGTACAATGACTTTCTTTAAAAAAAAAAAAAAGTAAAAAAAAAAAAAATTGTACCCATGTATAATGCGCACCCCAGATTTTAGGACAATAAATTAGTTAAATTTTGCGCATTGTACAAGGAAAAAAACGGTATTCTCGGCAACACACCAAACATATGTCACCGATCGAGACAACAAAATACATTTGCTGGCGATCATTCGTCGCTGTGCCGCTGCGCAACAGCTACTCGTACGATGCGAGGTAAAGTTAAAGGAGCACGCCGGAGCTGTCAATCAAACGGCGGGCAGACGAAGCAAACCACGATCAGACAAATGGCACAAGAGTGGACAGTAGTAACAATGAAATGTATATGCTCACTTTGTGTGGAAAGGCTTGCAGAGCATCACGGGCTTCAAATGTGGAAAACCCAAGGCTTGCAAAACAGGCAAACAGGTTTTACTGCAAGTTTGTCGACCCACACAACAGGACCTCCTGCATCACAATCAACATCCACACCTCCCCCTACAACCCCCCTGTTCACACCTCCATCGTCGTTATCACCTACTCTCGCTTTTTCAGAAGCCCCTCCTGCACTTCAGATCCACGAAGAGGAGGTGTGTTAGATGTTCCGGAGACAAAAGGTCAGGAAGGTAACAGGCCCAGACGGCGCGTCTCCCTGCTGCCTGAAAGTCTGTGCTGAACAACTGGCACTCACTTTTTTACGGATCTTCAACCGTTCCCTGGAGCTGTGTGAGGTGCCCTTGTGCTACAAAAGCTCCATCATCGTACCGGTGGCCAAGAAGCCCGCCACCACAGGTTTGAATGTCACCCTGACATCTGTGGTCATAAAATTCTTTGAGAGGCTAGTGTTGAGCCACCTGAAGGACATCACGAGCCCACTGCTCAACACCCTGAAGTTTGCCTACCGGGCAAACCGGTCGGTGGACGATGCAGTCAACATGGGACTGCACTACATCCCTCGCCACCTAGACATTTTGTTTGTGGACTTAAGCTCGGCGATCAACACCATTGCTCCCGGCATCCTCCACCAGAAGCTCATCCAGCTTGCGGTGCCTACCTCCACCTATCAGTGGATCACCAGCTTCCTGACCAACAGGAGACAGCATGTGAGGCTGGACCATCACATCCGACACCCGGGCCACCAGGGTGTGTCCTCTCCTCACTGCTCTTCTCTCTCTAGACCAACGATTGCTCCTCAGGCGACTCCTCTGTGAAGCTCCTGAAGTTTGCAGACGACACCACTCTCATAGGACTGATTCGGGACTGTGACGAGACTGCGTACAGACAGGAAGTGGAGCGGCTGGTCCACTGGTTCAGCCAAAACCACCTGGAGCTGAACCGGCTCAAAACCGTGGAGATGACAGTGGACTTCAGGAGAGACCCTCCACCACTTCTACCCCTCACTATCTGCAGTAATGCTATTCCCACCACAGACACCTTGAAGTTCCTGGCATGCACAATCTCTCGGGACCTGAAATGGACCGGCCACATAGACTCTGTCCGGAAGAAGGCCCAGCAGAGGCTGTACTTTCTGAGATAGCTCAAGATGGTCAACCTGCCACAGGAGCTGCTGAAGACCTTCTACACTGCCATCATTCAGTCTATCGTCTGCACCTCCATCACTGTCTGGTTTGGGCCGACCACCAAACAAGACAAGCACAGACTGCAACGGACAATCAGGACTGCGGGAAAGATAATAGGGACCAACCTCTCATCTATCCAAGAATTGTACCTGTCCAGGAGCAGGAAACGTTCACATAACATCTCTACACCCGCAAGGCGACCACGATTGTGAGTGATGTGAGTCACCCCGCTCACTCTTTGTTCGAGCTTCTGCCCTCTGGGAAGAGGTACAGAAGCCTGCGCTCCCGCACCACCAGACTCTCAAACAGCTTCATACTCCAGGCTGAACTCGCTCCCCCGTTCTGCGTAGCGTCCTGTACTTTTACTGTCTGTACTGTCTGTATGCACACTGGCTCTTATTTGTTGTGTTATCTGTTTATTTATTATTACTCTTATTATTTATTGTTTGTGCCTTTTTGTTTATGATGTTTTTTACTTTTGCGCTATGCTTGCTGGCTCCGTTTTGCTCCTCTTATTTATTGTGTTATCTGTTTATTTATTATTTATTCATCACTCTTACTATTGATTGTTTGAATTTTTGCCTTCTTGTTTTTATATTGTGTCGCATACTTGTATGTCTATCGTGTTATGTGTCTCGTCACCGTGGGATAGAGAAAAACGTAATTTCGGTCTCTTTGTGTGTTGTGACATATGGAGAGATTGACAATAAAGCTGACTTTGACTTCTCACTGAGGTCACAGTCTGTTCCAACGACTCCCCTCCGGACGGCGTTACAGAGCGCTGTATGCCAAAACCAGCAGACACAGTTTCTTTCCCCAGGCTGTCGCTCTGATAAACTCACACCACTCGTAGAGTCTCACAGGCATCACTGGGCAAAAATATCCTGTTCTTGCCACTTAAATGTTTTTAGTCACCTGAATGTTGTTAGTCACTTAAATGTTGTACAGAGATCGAGATTAACCGGAGGCACACTCCTTGTTTTGCATGCACAAACTTGGCCAATAAAGCTGATTCTGATTCTATTATATTTTAACAAACGCGCATCATTATAAAGGTTTTTCATTTGTTTGTTCGCAGCTAAGATCATGCAAGCTGTTTCCAAATTTGCAGGCTGCGTCCTCCAAGGCCGGTTCAAAGGCTGGGTCCTTCGTGGCCAGCTCCGTCTCTGTGGACTGCTTAAGCTGTGGCAAATTTTGACAGACGGACTATACTGTACAAAATAATATGCAGCATCTTTCAACGCACAATATGGCGACGACGTGGTGTAGAGATGCACCGATCCGATATCTGGATCGGATATCGGCCCCGATATCAACAAAATAGATGGATCAGGTATCGGAAAATGCAGCCGATCTGTGAGCCGATACTTTCCTTAATCTATTAGGACGCGGGCTACGTCATACGTCAGCAGCACGTGTGGCGCATGCCACGAGAGTTTTCTAAACAAACGCAAACATGGAGCGAACGTTCGCTTCTCTTCCCCGGGTTGCTAAGCGGACGTCAAACCCTGCGCGTTCGCTTCTCTTCGGGTTGCTAATGGGACGTCAAAGGCTGCGCGTTCGCTTCTCTCGCGAATGGGGGGGGGGCGGCTAATCGGATGTCAAACGCTGCGTGTTCGCTTCTCTGTTAATGGGACGTTAAACGCTTTGTGTGGCGGGCTCCATCTAGTGTGGAAACTGAGAAGCTGAGCTCAAGCTTCTTGTTAGGGATGCACCGAAAATTTGGCCACCGAAAATTTTTGGCCGAAAATGACCCAAAAGTGCATTTTCGGTTTTTGGCCGAAAGACCTAAATCACCGAAACTTGTGATGACGTGAGCAAACAGCACAGCCAGCACGCGGAAAACGGGATAAGTCTGCGGTGTGGACTGATTTCACTATCTCAGAGAAAGACCCACGGATAGCGATTTGCAAAACATGCAATGCTGAAAGGGGTGCATCTGCAAAACGTTTCTCCACGTCGGGTTTAATTCATCACCTGAAATCCAAACATCCCGATCGCCATTCTGAATATGAGAAGAAGGCGACACAAAAAAGGAAACTGACACCGAGCACGCCCACTCCGTCTGTGGGGGACGTTTTTGAAAAGGCAAGAAAGTTCTCTTTGTGTTTTTATAAGAGAACATATTTAATTTTACAGTCTTTCAGCAGGCCAGTCAGTTATAAGCCTGTAAATTATTATTTAATGTACACATGAGTTGGGTCAAGTTAAACATTTTATTTTATTTTTGAATTTTAATTTATATTGTGCATTGTTTTACTGTCAGTACTAAATAAATACTTTCATACTTTTGTAACTGGTTTATTGCAATGCCTTGATTTTAGTGTGGTTAGTACACATGTAGCCATAAATGCTGTGGTTCTAATAACTGACATTTCTTGGTTTCCTCATTTTTGGTTTTCGGTTTCGGCCAAGAATTTTTATTTCAGTGCATCCCTACTTCTTGTGCGGGCAATATTCAATTATGTTTTCAGAATTTGCTGCGGGCCAATAAAAACTGGACCGTTAGTTTGGACACCCCTAATTTAGAGCAAAGAACTGTGTAGTCTGCCTGATGCCATTGCCTTTGGTCTTTTCTGTTCCACATGTAGAGTTATGTAGCTTGTTAAGTCAACCATAATATCGGATCGGTATCGGGTATCGACCGATACGCAAAGTCACAGCATCGGTATCGGTATCGAAACTGAAAAAGTCGGATCGGTGCATCTCTAACGTGGTGTCATTTCCGGCGCGACAAGACAGCAGCGCTGGTGTCCAAATTCACACAACCTGCAACAACCAGCCCTCAAATTTGGCCTAGTTTTTATGGAGACGGGTTGTGAGTTAAGGCTTTGAAAATGTGACCTTCGAAGCCTTCATTATGCCTTTCTCTTTTTCTACGCTTTCCTACCCTCTTCTCGACGTTTAATACTTCCGCCCCCTGAAGACGCCCTGCCCTGATTGTTCTAGGGACGACACACCACTTGTGTCTGGAACTTCAAAGCAGGGCTGTGGACTCGGGTCGGATTTTTGCACCGAGTCAGAGTTCGGCCTCTTGACCATGAGTCCGAGTCCGGCCTCTTGACCATGAGTCAGAGTCCGGCTGTCCATTTTTTCTGTTAATTCATGTGACTGCTTTGTCTTTATTCAAGGCTAATTTAGATCAAAATCTAAATAATTACAACAGTTTTGTGATGGCTTTGTCTTTATTAAACATATAAACGAATACAATAAACAGATACTCAGATACGTCAATCAATTTTAATTTTTCTAAAGAATTATTCTCATTTGATGCCATCCGCGTTCTGCCATTGAAGCGGGGGGCATTCAAAGACCAGTCGTACAGGCGGAATACTCATTCACTTCACCAAGGTAGTCACCGAGGTAGTCCATCTTTACCCAAAGTTAAGGTTTCATGGGAATATTATTGTCATAATTTTCTGGACCATATATGATAATTGTTTAATGGTAATTATTGATAGATCTTGAAGATGTCAAGTTATAGGTGCATAAGACTATGTCGGTCGCATTCATGCAAGAGGGGAAGAGATGTTGTATTTTGGGCTAACTCAAATTCCGTAGTAGAAAAAACCCGGAAGTGGGATGGGCATTCTGTCTTGTTGTGGTACGCCCTGTGAACGCACTGTGAGTAAGGAATAAAGCAGTTATCATTCATGTCGTTGTCCGATCTATTCTTGCTATCTAAGAACCTGGAAAATAGTAAGGATATAACATATATTACGGGTCATTACGACGGGTTTGGTGGAGTTTTTACTGCTTCTTCCAACTCCTACCGCGCTGACTGTAACCTGACACTCTCTGGCTGCGTCTTGCCTCTTTTTTTTTATTATCGGACTCGGTGGACTCGGTCAAAATCAGCACTGAGTCCGAGTCCGGCAAAAATGACCGAGTCCTGCTTCAAAGTAAATGCTTCACCGGAAACACTGATCACTTGCGTACAAGAGATTATTCATCTTCGTTTCCAACAGCTTCGGCGACTGAGTCTGTTGAATGCATTGCTGTTTTAGTGAGCGGAGCAATGTGGGCGTCATGAAAGTCTGCTACGAAGCCGCCATCACAAATATATTTTCTTACAATGGAGTGAAAAGAAACACGCGCCCCCCCAGGTATAGCACTGCGCCCCCCAAGGGGGGCGCGCCCCACTATTTGAGAAGCACTGCATTAATCAGACACTATATTTATTCTAAATATTTTTAGAATTTTACCTTATTTTAAATTTCGTTGTACATATGACAATGATAAATAAAGATCCTATTCTATTCTATGTGTTAATTGTTGGTCAAGCCACAAATTACAAAAAACACAAGACCTTGTAGTTGAGTGCTTTATTTCTTAGGCTCTGTGTTTGACACCTATGGGCAGTTGTGTTCACATGTTCTGAGTTCCTAAATACATATTTTAAAAAGTAATAAGAAACAAGCCCGTCGCCATGGAAACAAAGGCCAGTTTTAAGGCTGCGTTTGTGTCTCACGTGACGTACGTCGAGTAGTTTTGGAAATTATGTCACGTAACCTGAAAACCGGTAGAAAAACCTGCCTTCTGAGGACGCAACCTACTGATCTGGGCACAGCTGCAGTCGCGTTTTGACTGTTCCTAAACAGGTGTTGTGCTTTATTTGGTTCCCCTGTGAGATTTTGTTCCCCCCGCCGCGGGAGCGCGCACGCCTTTTTGGAAAGCAAAAACCGATGTCGTACGGCGTCGTACGGCGTCAGCACTACGTTGTTTTCAATAAAAACATGAAGAACTCACGTTTGCGTCAGTCAATTTTAATTTTTATAAAGGATTATTCTCATCTGGTGTCTTTAAATTCATCCGCGTTCTGCCATTGAAGCGGGGGGCATTCAAAGACCAGTCGTACAGGCGGAATACTCATTCACTTCACCAAAACGCAACAATATAATTACGTGAGCTCTTTGCATAAACCTCGATGCAAAGAAACTCCTCTTTTTGGGTACAGGCTACAAGGAGTATATATTACAAAGGAGACTTTATACTTAATTGTGATCATCATTCATCCATCCATCCATTTTATTTTATTACTCAGGTATTTTCAAAGCAAATTAATATTGTTGCATTTATTAATTTGCTTTAACATGACAGCGCAATATAATTAAAAGCTGACACTGTAGCAATGTCAAACGTGTTCATTTAAGAAAAAGCCACACACGTTTTTTGATCAAATCTTTCATAAAAAGAATGATTTGAGTGAATTGATTTGAATGAATAATTGAGAAGAAATTTCAGTTCTGACGGCTCCTTTTGTCCCAAGCAAAGTGACAGATGGTGGGGAGGAGGGATAAAAATTGTAACAAGAACTCTATAAAAAATGTCAAGCCGTGAGGATATGTTTACCCCCTCCCCCCCTTTTATTTTGAGAAGGGTGAGTGCTGGACTCCAGCTGTTTTTTTTCTGTCTTCCTGGGGGTCCTTTCAGGTTGTGTGGAAAATTTGAACAGGTTCCCTCATTCCTAGGCTAAATTACAGGGGGGGAACACATCCTCACAGCTGCCCCGTGAGAATATGTCCCCCCCCCCTTATTTTGAGAACGGTGAGTGCTGGACTCCAGCAGTTTTTTTTCTGTCTCCCTGGGGGTCGTTTCAGGTTGTGTGCCAAATTTGAACAGGTTCCCTCATTCCTAGGCCAAATTACAGGGGGGGAACAAATCCTCACAGCTGCCCCGTGAGAATATGTTCCCCCCCCTTATTTTGAGAACGGTGAGTGCTGGACTCCAGCTGTTTTTTTTTCTGTCTTCCTGGGGGTCCTTTCAGGTTCAGGGCTCGAAGCTTATTTTTTGCCCAAGTTGCCCTCGGGCAAGTTAGAGAAAATTTTACTTGCCCGAAACAAAATTTTACTTGCCCGAATTTTTTTGGAGTGGATTTTTACTTGCCCGACACGGAAACAAGCTCTGCTGGTGCGCAGGCGCAGAAGAGCCAGGGACAGGTGAGGGAGCATGCATTTAATTACGAAGCGCTTTGCCGTTATCAATGTATTGCAGACTTACACGAGAAACTAACCGCTCCCTAGAAAACAAAATGTCGGACCAGAAGCGGCAGAAGTTGCGAGAAATTATGCACAAAATCGTCTTTTTACAGCTTGAAAACATGGTATTATGGCAGGGCAAGTTCGGGCAAGTGAGGAAAAATTCTACTTGCCCGTCTGCCATCGCTACTTGCCCCGGGCAATCGGGCAATCGTTAGTTTCGAGCCCTGAGGTTGTGTGGAAAATTTGAACAGGTTCCCTCATTCCTAGGCCAAATTACAGGGGGGGAACAAATCCTCACAGCTGCCCCGTGAGAATATGTCCCCCCCCCCTTATTTTGAGAACCGTGAGTGCTGGACTCCAGCTGTTTTTTTTCTGTCTTCCTGGGGGTCCTTTCAGGTTGTGTGGAAATTTTGAACAGGTTCCCTCTCGAGGTTTATGCAAAGAGCTCACGTAATTATATTGTTGCTTTTTGGCGAATGAATGAGTATTCCGTCTGTACGACTGGTCTTTGAACGCACCCCGCTTCAATGGCAAACCGCGGATGAATTTAAAGACATCAAATGAGAATAATCCCTTATAAAAATTCAAATTGACTGACGCAAACGTGAGTTCTTCATGTTTTTATTGAAAACAACGTAGCGCTGACGCCGTACGACGCCGTACGACATCGGTTTTTCGTTTTCCAAATAAGGCGTGCGCGCTCCTGCAACACCGGCGCAAGAACAACAACGATTGGACATGACCTCGCGGAAATCGAAAAAGCACACTTTTAAAAAATCGGATTGGGAGCCAAAAAATCTTGATCGGGCCACTTACACCCTGAACTATTTGTTAATTACACCAAATAAAATCGCTCATTGAATATAAACCCTATTACTTTTATGTTTTGATCACACATCCATATACATAATTCCTGTTAAATAAATACATGAAAACTGTCAAATGAATCATTTAGTCAACCCTTATAATATGTCGCTTCATATCACTTCTTAACAAAGTTGTCAACATACTGTTAAACCAAACAAATGACTAAAATATAAGACGCGTTACTTACGCGCATTACTCAACCGGGAAGTTACAAAATTTACTAGTCAATAATATCGATGAAAAAAAAAGAAAGAAATACATACGAACCCGAAAGGTTTGAGAATGAGAGTCTGTATCTGACGAAATTCATATTGCTAGTGTCTGTTGTTCCCACTAAATGTCGAGTAACCTCCTTTCCGTGAGCTACAAAGGACCATATTTTCATACTTGTTGCCTGTAGTTTTCGCCTGTTTGCAAAAATACACAATGTCCGATTAAATACGATTACAATTTCATTACTTTTTCTAGTGATAGCAAAATAAAAATATTTTAATTCAAATATTTCCTTCTAGAAACATAAAGTCAGAAAAAAAAAACGAACGCTATAAAGGCTTTGTGTTAAAGTCCTTTGTGAGAGAGGACCGCTCGGTCAACGATGGCGGCGCCTGGCGGAACGTTAAATTGTGAGGACTTTTCCATGTTTCAGGTAATTCAAAAATATTTTTTGTTCGTTCTGCGCCGTTCATGCCTTTCGATGGTCCGGAATGTTCCACTTGTAAGCAGTCACTTCAGGACCCCTGGAAAGGGAATACAGATACGCAATTAATATTTTAAAATAATTGCTGAAATCGTGGGAAGATTGCAATTTAGTGATCGATTCAGTGCGCTGAGAATAACTGTACTGAATTGTAGCGATATAGCGCTGAACTGCTCTTCGCCGTAATTTTCTATGCTGAAGCTTCAATTCACTTTCCAATTTATTTGGTAAATCCTTCATATTTGGTACGATTGTTAACAGCAATATTCTCTTAGGTATGTCAAATTTAAAATAAACATTTTCAAAGTAGTGATTTTGCCGTAGCGGGCGGCTGTTGGTACCAGACCCGTGTGTGTGTGCGCGCGTGTGTGTGTGTGTGCGCGTGCGTGCGTGTTTGCGCGTGCGTGCGTGTTTAACATGTTAACAATAAGTACTGGGTGTGTTGTTTTTTCATTGTGGGTTCTTAATAACCAAACCGTATATTGAGGAAGAAGAACTTTTACTTTCTTTCAACACGCTTCATCACATACAGTTTACAGCCCGGAACATTTACGTCTCACTCGTCCTGTTCATTTTCTCATTATTCAAGCGTCCCCTGCTGTCCGGAGGTACATGTTACATTCACATCCACAATGATAAGCAGATCTCCATTTGCTCATTACATCTTCAAAATATTCCACAGGCCTTTATAACAATATATAAATTAGATGTCAAATAACTATTATATAAGCAATAATATTATCAAACCATCTGTGCACTCTAAATCATTAAATCCATCGATCAAATTCCTCGTCCTCCGTCAACAATGCCGCGAGTGGAAAGACGTGGGTTTGGGAAACTGCTCTTTATTTAACAAAACAAACTTCCAGGCGTGTGGCGTGCGTAAAAGCCATGACCGAGCCCCATCCACCGTCCCCGGACAGCCACCCGGCCGAGCGCCGACCCCTGACTTCTATCCACGGAGGTGAAAGAGAGCTCCGTAGAGTAGGACCAGTGGTGCGTAAATGCCATAATAGTTCTTCAAACCTTCTGTGTCACTCCAAATCCTTAAATCCTTCAAACGTTTCGTCCTCCGTGTCACTTACAAACAAAGCCGCTAATGATGCCGGTAGTACGTGGGGCCCTTCATCATCTTCGTCATCCCGTGATCAATCTTTGACCTTTTTGTCAACAACCGCCGCGCTGCTGACGTCACTTAAAATTCAAATTACAGTAATCCCTCGCTACACCGCGGTTTGTTTATCGCGGTTTCACTTTTTTTGGGGGGGGTTATGAAAAAATTCACATCTACGTCGCTCCTTATTATAAGTCTCCCCCCCCACCCAAACTGAAAAAAACGTGATTTATAGTCTGAAAATTACTGTAATTATTCTCTTAACTCGTTAAAATCAACTCAGATACCTTATAGTCAACAGAATGAGTTTACAATAACACCGGTCTGTATCACACACATATACAACTGTACTTAAAAATATGTCATCAATGTAAATCTAACATGTAAACATTTAAATCTGTTTAATGAGTCTCTCAGGTGGCTTGAGTCTTCTTGAAGATCTTCTGAATGCTAGTTCTTGTGCATGGTTAGGTAACTCATGTGATGGAGTTTTGAGCTTGTCCAGCTGCCTCAGATCTCTGTTCTCCAGTTGCAGTTTCTTTTAGAAGATCTCTGCAATTTCGTCTCAGAATTGCTCCATCTTCTGTTTGAATGGTATACTTCACTGGTTGTGAAGTTCACTTAGCACGTTTGCTTTTACCGTCCATGTGTTTGTTTTGTCTCTAAACCTCACTTGGTCTCCAGCATGCAGTTCAGGTAGTTTCCTTGTTCCTCTATCATAATAGAACTTCTGCTTTGCTTTTTGCTGCCCCTTGAACTTCTTCATGCTGTTTCCCTCCTTCGTCTTAAGCAAGTCATCCTGAATGGGAAGATTTGATCTCAGTCGTCGTCCCATAAATAGCTGCGCTGGCGACACACCACACTCAAGCGGTGTTGTGCGGTCTACTAGCATGCTCTGGAAGAAGTCAGTTTCACTGTCACATGCCTTGCTCATCAGTCTCTTCACAATTTGGACTGACTTTTCCACCAGGCTGTTGGACTGTGTATAATGAGGACTTGATGTTGTGTGAACAAAGTCCCAAGCCTCTGCAAATTGTCTGAACTTCATGTTGGCAAATTGTGGTCCATTGTCTGTCACAACTTCAGTCACAACAGTGTGCACGCCGTGTCTTGCAAATATCGCTTTCATGGATGTAATCACACCTTCTGCAGTCGTAGTATGCAATCTACAGACCTCTGGGTACAGGGACTGGTTGTCTGACCACCATGTAGTCCTTGCCTCCAAAAAGATCAGCACCCACATTCTGATAAGGTCGGTCTGGCACCGGGTGTGGCTTGAGTGGCTTTGCAGGATTGCTTACTTCAGGGGTCCCCAAACTTTTTCCTGTGAGGGCCACATAACTCTTCCCTTCTCTGATGGGGGGGCCGGTGTCAGTTTGTAACAGAAAAAGTGTGACGATCGTAGGGGAGCTTAAAAAATTTATTGTTTCCCAGAAAGCCACACGTAACCAAATAACGGTTATTTAATAACCCTTTCCAGGTTCTTTACAGAAAAAGTCAGGAAACAAATAATAACACTATTAATGAAATAAATAATAACTAAATAACCCTCTCTGAGTTCTTCACAGAAAAAACAGGAAATAAATAATAACTTAATAACTCTCTCTGGGTTCTTCATAGAAAAAAAAGCCATGGAACATTAACTTTCTTAACAGATAAAAGTTCAGCTCAGTTGTCAGAGCAGAATCTGTCTGACACATATGAGCAGTCTCTTAAAGTTCTTGTGTTCCTTCCTTATAATCCTTCTGTAGGTTCCAGTAGGCTTGTAAACACCGCTGTCTTTTTTGTTAAAGTTAGCTAGTGCGTCATAGTCTGGAGTAAAATTTGTTGTGGCAATTCTTAGGCGAGATCAGAGGTGTTGGTCCGTTTACCTCGATCTGTGACGGGTTGATGTTGACGTTCATGTGGCTGAACGTCACGTCGCGTACGTCGAGCCAAATTGGCCACTCTCTTTTAAACGCTCGGCACTGTGTCCACCTTGCTTTGCCTTGGGCGACTCATTTTAATGGAAGGATTCCAGGGGAAGGTTTGTGGGTGGCTTTAGCGCAAAACTACATCTGAAAGCTCAGCGCGCGAATTACAAGAATGCTGCAAGATGCTGATTTATCTGATTTGCATCATTCACGGAAGACCTTAGACAGTCTTGTATCACCTGCTGCAAATTTGGTGAAACCTCTTGGGCCTAATGCCTTACCATCTGCCTATCTTGAACTGCTGAACTCAGCTTTTGGCACAGTGGAAGACGGCGATGAGCTCTTTGCCAGATTTCTCAACACATTTCAAGACCCAGGTGAAAAGCCTTCACAAATCTCCATCGTTTGCAAACAGCGCTCTCCAAAGTAGAGATGCACCGATCCGCCTTTTTCAGTTTCGATACCGATGCCGTGACTTTGCGTATCGGTCGATACCCGATACCGATCCGATATTATGGTTGATTTAACAAGCTACATAACTCTACATGTGGAACAGAAAAGACCAAAGGCAATGGCATCAGGCAGACTACACAGTTCTTTGCTCTAAATTAGGGGTGTCCAAACTAACGGTCCAGTTTTTATTGGCCCGCAGCGAATTCTGAAAACATAATTGAATATGGCCCGCACAAGAAGCTTGAGCTCAGCTTCTCAGTTTCCACACTAGATGGAGCCCGCCACACAAAGCGTTTAACGTCCCATTAACACCCCCCCGGAAGAAAAGCGAACACGCAGCGTTTGACATCCGATTAGCCTCCCCCCCCCCCCCCATTCGGGAGAGAAGCGAACACGCAGCCTTTGACGTCCCATTAGCAACCCGAAGAGAAGCGAACGCGCATGGTTTGACGTCCGCTTAGCAACCCGGGGAAGAGAAGCGAACGTTCGCTCCATGTTTGCGTTTGTTTAGAAAACTCGTGGCATGCGGCACACGTGCTGCTGACGTATGACGTAGCACGCGTCCTAATAGATTAAGGAAAGTATCGGCTCACAGATCGGCTGCGTTTGCCGATACCCGATCCATCTATTTTGTTGATATTGGGGCCGATATCCGATCCAGATATCGGATCGGTGCATCTCTACTCCAAAGCCTTGAACAGAGAAGGAGTAGTAGCCGGTGAAGCTGACTGACACCTTCTGCGTCTGCGACAAAAAGACAGAAAGAAAAAGGAGAAAAGAAGGAAATAAAGAAGAAAAGAGAGAACACTGCTGGGAGGCAGCCACTCACGGCGCCATACCAAGAAAAAGAAAATTGGTGTCGTAAGGAATGAAAGTGAACATGACTTAAGTATTCCTGCAAAAAGTGTAATTGCAGAAATGCATGCTGTGCAAGAAGTGATGCAAACCAAGCAGAAATCTAACTTGAAGTCCACAGAGCTAAATCTAAATGTGATTCTCCAATTTCTGCTGAATGGAAGGAGCGAATCATACAGAAGCTGAGTGCTATGCCAGAAGTATTTGCCCTACATCAGTGGTCCCCAACCTTTTTTGCGCCACGGACCGGTGACATGTCAAATATTTTCGCGGACCGGTATTTATATAAATAAATAAAACCTTTATATAAATAAATAAATAAATAATACATTTATAATAAATATATAAATACATTTATAATAAATATATAAATACAATGAAATAACATTATACGACTGACATAAAAACAAGTAAAAATGACAAAAATAGAACTCACCATTACGTGGAATTAGTGGGAGCACTGAGTTTGTTTCTCAGAAACGAGCCGGTCCCATCTAGACGCAATCTGAGACAATGACACCCGAAGTGATTAAGGTTTGTCTTTTATTGCAGGATGCTTGGTCTTCATGTGTTGAAGCAGTTTTGAATGCTTCATTGCCTGGTTAGTTAGCCTGTCGCCACATATTAGCTTTGCGTGCTCGACTGGGGAAACATGTCACTTGACCGGGACGAGTGTCTTGACCTGAATTAATTGATCGCCGATAAAAAAATATATATATTCGGTGCGGCTTGGCGGCCCGGTACCAAGTGACCCACGGTGCGGTAGCGGTCCGTGGCCCGGTGGTCGGGGACCACTGCCCTACATGACACAGATTTCGGTTGCACTAACAAAGTCAAGCACCAAATCAAACTAAGAGACGAAACTCCTTTTAAACACAGACCCCGACCAATATGACCACAAGACATCGATGCAGAACGTCAGCATTTGCAAGAGCTGATGGAAACAGGAATAATCCGTGAGTCTGAATCACCGTTTTCCTCGCCAATACTTGCGGTAAGGAAGAAAAACGGGGATGTAAGACTTTGTGTCGATTACTGGAAGCTGAATTTAAACACGATCAAATACGCCTATGCACTTCCTAATTTGGAAGAAACCTTTTCTGCACTCACAGGATCGAAATGGTTCTCGGTCCTTGATCTCAAGAGCGGATACTACCAAATCGAAGTCGATGAGACGGACAAGCACAAGCCAGCCTTTACATGCCCGATGGGATTTTCTGAATTTAATAGGATGCCTCATGGTGTTACAAACGCGCCCAGCACATTCCAAAGGCTGATGGAGAAATGTATGGGTGACATCAACCTAAAATAAGTCTTCGTCTTTCTAGATGACCTCATAGTGTTCTCAGAAATACTCGAACAACATGAAACCCGACTTCTCCATGTACTCGATCGTCACAAAGAAAATGGCCTAAAAATTACGGTAATAGATAATAAATAAATAATATGAGTGATGAATAAATAATAAACAAATAACACAATAAATAAGAGGAGCAAAACTGAGCCAGTGTGCATACAGCAGACAGTAAGTATAGCGCAAAGTACAGGACGCTACGCAGAGAGGGGGAGACATGCCATTTTTAGGGTGCGTATTATACATGGGGGCGCATTATACATGGGAAGAAAAACGGTAGTAACTGTCGAACATTATGCAAATGTCTGTAGTGTAAATGAGCCAAGTACGCTGAAGGAAGCAATGATGAGCTCTAATGCTAAGGAAAGGAAGGAAGCAGCTGATTTAGAGCTCAAAGATTATACTTAGGACTTGCCAAAAGACAGAAAGCCAATAGGTTCGAGATAGGTGTTCAAAGTCAAGCACCATAGTGATGGAGAAGTGGAGAGATACAAGTGCAGATTTGTTGCCAAGGGTTACTCACAGAGGTATGGCGCTGACTACGATGAAACGTTCTCACCTGTACGATTCAGCTCAATGCTTACATTGCTGTCCTTTGCTGTTCAGAATAACATGCATGTACACCAGATCGATGTCGTTACTGCATTTCTCAATGGACATCTAGAGGAGAAAATCTACATGGAGCAACCAGACGGGTACGTCAAACCAGGCCAAGAGCACTTGGTGTGCAAGCTGAAAACGTCAATCTACGCCTTTTAAGCAGTCACCTCGCTGCTGGAGTAAGACTTTCACAGAGTTCATGAAAGAGCTTGGTTTAAATCAGAGCACATCAGACCCCTGTGTGTTCGTGAGAGCTCGACAGGGGCTAGAGATATTAGCTGTTTATGGCGATGATCTGATACCCAGCAATGGCCACCAGGCCAGACATTGCACAAGAAGTGAGTGCTGTGTCAAAGGTCAACGCAGAACCAAACACTGCACACATGACTGCTGTGAAGAGGATTCTTCGCTACCTGAAAGATACCACAAACCTCGCTCTCAAGTACCAGAGGTCAGAGTCTGGAACTTTAGTCGGTTTTTCAGACGCTGACTGGGCAGGAGAGCAGGATGATCGTCGTTCTACAACCGGGAATGTCTTCCTATTGAATGGAGGAGCAGTAAGCTGGCTCAGCAAGAAACAGAACACAGTCGCACTGTCAACAGTTGAAGCAGAATACGTCACTCTCAGCCAGGCAGCACAAAAATGTACCTGGCTTACACGACTACTCAGTGATCTCGGAATGGACGTTACATCAACAGTGATTCTGGAAGACAACCAAGAATCCAGTTGACCATTCAAGAACAAAGCACATACACATTCGGTACCACTACATTCGTGAATGTGTGCAGAATGGACAAATTCAACTGCAATACTGTCCTACAGATAATATGAAGGCAGATATCTTGACCAAGCCTTTAGCAAAGCAGAAGTTTGAGTATCCGAGGAGAAACATTGGACTTTGTGCTGTGTAACTCTGTAAGTATAAGTCATAGGCCAATGTTTAGTATTGTTAGAGCCTAAGTTAAGACTACTGGTAAATAAGGTAAAAAGAAAAAAGCCGATTTTAAAATGGCTTGCTATTGTTCTAGTATTACTTTTCAAGTTTGTTAAAAGGGGGACTTATAGTCTAAGAGAAGAGTCTAAGTTTAATACATCTCCTATGTGATTTAAGTTAAAGAAGGTAAGACTTAAGTTTATTGTAAAATTAAGTGGGTGTTGTAATACAGTAATTTAACAATGCAGGTTAATTCCGGTCAGGATGTGAAATACTGCCACTTTGTAGTGCTATGTATGCTCCATGTTTCAGTTCAATAAATGCTCGTAAAATTCAATAGTTGTCATGTTATCAGATTTGCAGGCGCGTGTTTTGGAGACTCGAGTGAAGAGAGGGGTGGAGCTGTCAACTGATCAACACTTGGTGATGGGTTGGCTCCGATGGTAGGGGAAGATGCCAGTCCGACCTGGCAGACCCAAACGTACTGTCTTCGCGGGCCACATATAATGACGTGGCGGGCCGTATCAGGCCCCTGGGCCTTGAGTTTGACACCTGTGCTTTAGAGGGATTGGCGTCCTGAAAAGATTAGATTGATACCTTCAGAATTAATTTCTTAGAGGTGGTCAGCACTTGGACGAATAGTTTCCATGAGAGCCGTTAGAGCAGCGGGGACAAAGGAGAGTTTTAACCTTTTAAACGGAGAGTCGATTGCTCACGTTAGATAAGTGCAGGATTTGACATATTATTATAATTTTGCAACGTCATTATTGAAAAAAGGTCAGTCAATCTGTCAGCAATGTCTCTCTCGTCACGACATGTTCAACAAGGACTCTGATTCATTTATTACCGTTTTTTTCCGTGTATAGTGCGCCCCCATGTATAATACGCACCCTAAAAATGGCATGCTAATGCTGGAAAAAAGCCTGTACCCATGTATAATACGCACCCAATTTTTATGATATATATATATATATATTTTTTTTTAAGTCCCAATGATCGTCACACACGCAGGGAGGCAATGGGTCCCATTTTTATAGTCTTTGGTATGGTCTTAACTAGGCTGGATGTAATTGTTTTTGTTGGCGTTGATTTCTCCGACTGCCCCTAAACGCACCACCGCGCTCCGTGCGCACACGGGAAAGAGGCGGCTCTGTATGGGAGAGACGTTGAAGAGGAATAAAAACACCCTTGGAAACCAAAACTTGCCCCTCGTCGTGACTCGGAGCCGCAACAAATGTTTCGGATTTGTAGGGTACATTGTGACAGACGGCAAACTAGCAGGTGATCGAGCGAGCGTCTGATACAAGAGCATTGCGGTCGTATGGAGCGTGTTTGAAATGAACAGCAGAGACGAAAGGAACAAGGCAAAGTGTTGTGAAATAAAATATTACAGGTAATATAATAACGCATTTTGTTATTTGCTGATTGAAACTGCTAATTAAACTGTGAATTGAAACTAATAGGTGGAGAACTGAACTCTCGTTCTTTATATAGCTGACGTGTCTTGCGCAACCGTTCTGCGCATCTGTAATGGCGGCCTCCGTATGACGTCCGGTCCGCGATGGAGATTAAAAAACAAACAATATTTGACAATAACACACCATCGAGGATTGCACCATCGCATCAAACGATGTGTCGTCAATTATGAATTTTACTGAGTGTGTTGGTCAGGATGGCTGAATGCGATGCGCGATTGACAACAAACAATAAGAAAGGTGAGTTTTATTTCGGGGGAGATTTGTCATGTCTCGTCCCCAGTTTTGCTATGTGTCTAGGTTGCCATAGTTTCTGTTCGCGTCACCCCGCTCTTCCTGTGTCACCTCAATCGATGTAACGTGTTTTGTATTTAAGTCCTGTCTGCCCCTCGCGCACCGTTGGATCATTGCATGTGTTACTGTCATTCTGTTCCTGTCTTTGGTAATGTCACCCTGTCTTTTTGTTCCACGACTTTGTCGGTCAGTCCTGTTGTTGGTTTTGTTGTACCATGACTTTCTTTAAAAAAAAAAAAAAACGATTTTTTTAAAAAAACATTTTTTTTTTCTTTGTACCCATGTATAATGCGCACCCCAGATTTTAGGACAATAAATTAGTTAAATTTTGCGCACTATACACGGAAATAAACGGTATTTTATTTCGTATAGAAACTTGTATATGTTTTTATCGTTACAGTTCAGTACTTGTTGGCTTGTTGAACTCTTGTTTTGTGAAATGAATTGACGTTTACCAAACCCATGTCTTTCCTTGTACTTTGTTAATGCTATAATATAGTTATCAGGGCTCGAAACTAACGATTGCCCGATTGCCCGGGGCAAGTAGCGATGGCAGACGGGCAAGTAGAATTTTTCCTCACATGCCCGAACTTGCCCTGCCATAATACCATGTTTTCAAGCTGTAAAAAGACGATTTTGTGCATAATTTCTCGCAACTTCTGCCGCTTCTGGTCCGACATTTTGTTTTCTAGGGAGCGGTTAGTTTCTCGTGTAAGTCTGCAATACATTGATAACGGCAAAGCGCTTCGTAATTAAATGCATGCTCCCTCACATCCCTGGCTCTTCTGCGCCTGCGCACCAGCAGAGCTTGTTTCCGGTTGGCGCAAAAATGTGTCGGGCAAGTAAAAATCCACTCCAAAAAAATTCGGGCAAGTAAAATTTTGTTTCGGGCAAGTAAAATTTTCTCCAACTTGCCCGAGGGCAACTTGGGCAAAAAATAAGCTTCGAGCCCTGGTTATATACTAGATCTGTGGAATAACGACGAGCCTGACGTCAGAGCGCACGCGCGGCGTTGTTGACAAAGGACGAGGAATTTGATCGATGGATTTAATGATTTGGAGTGACACAGATGGTTTGATCATATCGTTGTTCATATGATAGTTATTTGATATATACTTTATATATCGTTATATGGGTCTGTGGAATGTTTAGAATATTTAGACGTCAGCGGCGCGGCGCACACGCGGCATCGTTTCCATAAAGGACGATCGATGGATTTAATGAATTGGAGTGACACAGATGGTTTTATAAACGTGTTATTTATGTAATAGTTATTTGAATAACTCCGAATGTTATGTCAGGCTCGTTCTTAGCTCTTCTTCGTTTGTGTTTACGTCACGTTAGCATACCTATCGTTTAGCCTGTTGTTGCTCGTTCATGTCTGTTCTTGGTGTTGGATTTTGTCGAATAAACTTCTCCCAAAATGCGACTTGTACTCTGGAGCGACTTGTATATGTTTTTTTTCACGGTATTGTGCATTTTATGGCGTTGATTTCTCCGACTGCCCATAAACGCACCACCGCGCTCCGTGCGCGCACGGGAAAGAGGCGTGCGGACGTGAAAAAGGCGGCTCTGTATGGGAGAGACGTTGAAGAGGAATAAAAACACCCTTGGAAACCAAAACTTGGTGATTTCCAGTTTCATTTCGAGGGACATTTGTCACGTCTCGTCCCCAGTTTTGCTATGTGTCTAGGTTGCCATAGTTTCTGTTCGCGTCGCCCCTCTCTTCCTGTGTCACCTCAATCGATGTAACGTGTTTTGTATTTAAGTCCTGTCTGCCCATCGCTCACCGTCGGATCATTGCATGTGTTACTGTCATGATGTCTGTTTGCTTTCTGTTCCTGTCTTTGGTAATTTCACCCTGTCTTTTTGTTCCACGACTTTGTCGGTCAGTCCTGTTGTTGGTTTTGTTGTACCATGACTTTCTTTAAAAAAAAAAAATTAAAAAAAAAAAAAATTAAAAAAATTTTCTTTTTTTTTTTCTTTGTACCCATGTATAATGCGCACCCCAGATTTTAGGACAATAAATTAGTTAAATTTTGCACACTATACACGGAAATAAACGGTATTTATTTCTTGGACACCCGTTCAACATGGACTCTGATTTACTTATTTTATATTTATTCCTAGGAAATTTAATGTCTCTCGCATTTATTTCTTACACATACGGGGCTTGCAGATAGAGTGAGAGAGAGAAACAGGTGCGGGGCATAATCTTCCCCGGATTTTGTCTACTGCCTGGGCCGTGTGGATTATGTTGACATCTCAAGCAAAACAAGGAAACAGATGCGGTCCTGGGCAAGCCTCCTGGCTGAGGCGTTGGTAGGCTGACACTTTTGTCTTCGTAAATGTCCATTTTAAGAATCTAGGATTATTTTCTTTCTTTAAGTTCTCGCTCGTGTTCTGCAGTGGAACCGTGATGCCTTCAATGACTGCTCACATAGTCGGAAAACATACTAAACCCACATGAGAGGGCACTTGAGCTGCAGAGAGGCTGCTCATTTCTTACTCTTAAATCAGCCACGGAGAGGCTCATTTTTTTAAATAAATTTTGATCCAATAATCAATAATAATTGGTCCAATAACTACAGTGCTTCATCCAGATATGTTGCTATCAGCTGTTCGTTCAGCTCTATTGTGAACTTTTTCAGGAGGTCCTGAGGCTCATGCGCAACATTGACGATCGCATCGTCCACGCCCTAAACACCACCGTGCCCACTGTCTCCTTCTCAGCCAAAATTGACGCTACACAAACTTGCAAGGAACTGTATGATTCGGTGAGTGCCATTGTGGTGTAAAGATGTATTAAACCTTTTGTCATTACAAACTAACAATTCCTCCTAAAAGGAATGGGTGAACACTAACAACAAGTAAAAGTATTGGACGGACGGACACGGACACAGAGACGCAGACCAAAAGACAGACAGACACAGACAGACAGACACAGAAAGACAGACACAGACAGACAGACAGACACAGACAGACACAGACAGACAGACCCAGACAGACCCAGACAGACCCAGACAGACCCAGACAGACCCAGACAGACCCAGACAGACCCAGACAGACACAGGCAGACACAGGCAGACACAGGCAGACACAGGCAGACACAGGCAGACACAGGCAGACACAGGCAGACACAGGCAGACACAGACAGACACAGACAGACACAGACAGACACAGGCAGACACAGGCAGACACAGGCAGACACAGACAGACACAGACACAGACAGACAGACAGACAGACACAGACACAGACAGACACAGACAGACACAGACAGACACAGACAGACACAGACAGACACAGACAGACACAGACAGACACACACAGACAGACACACACAGACAGACACACACAGACAGACACACACAGACACAGACAGACACAGACAGACACAGACAGACACAGACAGACACAGACAGACAGACACAGACAGACACAGACAGACACAGACACACACAGACACACACAGACACACACAGACAGACAGACAGACACAGACAGACACAGACAGACAGACACAGACAGACACAGACAGACAGACACAGACTGACACAGACAGACAGACACAGACTGACACAGACAGACAGACACAGACTGACAGACACAGACAGACACAGACAGACAGACACAGACTGACAGACACAGACAGACACAGACAGACAGACACAGACTGACAGACACAGACAGACACAGACTGACAGACACAGACTGACAGACACAGACAGACACAGACTGACAGACACAGACAGACACAGACAGACACAGACAGACACACACAGACAGACAGACACAGACAGAGACAGACAGACACAGACTGACAGACACAGACAGACACAGACTGACATACACAGACTGACAGACACAGACAGACACAGACTGACATACACAGACTGACAGACACAGACAGACACAGACTGACATACACAGACTGACACAGACTGACATACACAGACTGACAGACACAGACAGACAGACACAGACTGACACAGACTGACATACACAGACTGACAGACACAGACAGACAGACACAGACAGACAGACACAGACAGACACAGACTGACAGACACAGACAGACACAGACAGACAGACACAGACAGACACAGACAGACACAGACAGACAGACACAGACAGACACACATAGACAGACACAGACAGACACAGACACAGACACAGACACAGACACAGACACAGACACAGACACAGACACAGACACAGACAGACAGACACAGACAGACACAGACAGACACAGACAGACACAGACAGACACAGACAGACACAGACAGACACAGACAGACACAGACAGACACAGACAGACACAGACAGACACAGACAGACACAGACAGACACAGACAGACACAGACAGACAGACACAGACTGACAGACACAGACAGACAGACACAGACAGACAGACACAGACTGACAGACACAGACAGACAGACACAGACACTGACATACACAGACTGACATACACAGACTGACAGACACAGACAGACACAGACTGACAGACACAGACAGA